>NC_056687.1:137701399-138002899 GCF_018350215.1 Panthera leo
CCACCCTTGCCCATATTCCTATTTGGGTACTAATCATGTTATTATAATTATTTTTAAGTTAGTAACCTTTTTTCCAGGCCATGAATCAAGGGCAGTATCTAGTATTTGGTAGGTGCCTAAATAAAATACTTATTATTTGGCTGGATGGATGAATGACTGAATCTAGTGTTAGCTTTAACTACCTCTGACTCACATCTCTGCTCTACAGGATAGGAGAGGAAAGGTGGAGTTAAACAATACTTTATAAATGAAGTATAAATTTAAAATTTTGTAAGTGGCATAGGTAATCACAAATTAAATGGGTGGACAACTGTGTGGAATAGGTACAAGACTGACAATTAGGACATGTTTTACTCCCAGTGAGTTTTCAATCCCCATCAAGAGAGCATCGCACCCAAAAAGGAGCCCTCATGCACTGTTGGTGGGAATGCAAATTTTTGCAGGCACTGTGGAAAACAGTATGGAGGTTCCTCAAAAATGTAAAATTAAAATTACCAGTAATTCCACTAATGGGTATTTACCCAAAGAATACAAAAACACTAATTTGAAAAGTTACATGCACCCCTATATTTATTGCAGCATTATTTACAATAGCCTAGATTTGGATGTACCCAAGTGACCATTAATAGAGGAATTGACAAAGATGTGGTACACACACACACACACACACACACACACACAAATAGGGTATTACTTAGCCATAAAAAAAAAGATATCTATTTGCAATAACATGGATGGATCTAGGGGGTAGAATATTAAGTGAAATCAGTCAGAGAAAGACAAATACCATATGATTTCACTCATATGTTTGTTTAAGAAACAACACAAAAGAATAAAGAAAAAAAAAAAAGACAAACCAAGAAACAGACTCAAATACAGAGAACAAACTGATGGTTTCCAGAGGGGATGTGGATGGGATGATGAGTGATATAGATGAAGGAGATTAAGAGTACACTTATCATGATGACCACTGAGTAACATATAGATTTGATAAATCACTATATTGTACACCTGAAACTAATATAATGCTGTATGTTAACTATACTGGAATTAAAATTAAAAAGAAGAGAGACAGCATTCCACTATGCTAAGTATATTTTATTTTCAAACAAAATAGCCCATGAACACAGCAACTACCACAATCTATTCCTCAACCAATGTACCATAATCTATTGTACCGCTTGATGAAAATGGAACAGGCTGGGCATTCAAGATAGATGGAAGGTCTACACCAAATTACCACCTTCCTATGATACCCTTCCAAGGGTAATTATGATAATACCCAATTTTCACCCTAGGTAATGACTTTAGAACTCGGCTCTCAACTAAGATGGGGCTGTAGTCTCTAAGTCTGGGTATACTCAGTTGTGTTCCAGGTCCCAGGCTAACCACTTACAACCTCCCACAGTATTGCTTCACGACCTAGGCCGCAACAAGCATTGGCCCACATTACTAATATTATTGGCTGCTGCTAAATCAGCTGTCAAGTTTTCTGAATTCTCAATTTACTCTGAATGTTAAGCTCGATCCTTTGTGTGCATGTTTCTGTTGATGCTGTTTATGTAAAGACTCCCAAGAGACCAGGCCTGACCTCAGTTTAATGCTCAGATGCTGTATCTACAACACCATTTTGTTTCTTTCCAGTGCTAGACAAAGTAAAATTCAAATATAATTTATTGTTGTGTGCCCTAACTTGCATGAATGACTAATATAGATTTGGAGTGAAGTGCTTTTGGTTTCTGTGTTTGCCTGAAATGCATATGTCTCAGCCTATTAGCTGAGCCTAATAGCCTCCGTGTAACTATTTCATAGTTATCAGATCATGTGAGAAATAGGAGAGAGAACCATAAAGTGGTTGGTGGATATTGGGTATTCATTATTTAACTTTGTTTATACCAGATTATATTCAATATAAAACTTTAGTGGCATGGTTTTAAATTGTGTACTTCAATAGGGATAAAAGGAACAAAGTAATTGATTTTGCTTTCCGGGCGCCTGGGTGGCTAAGTCAGTTGAGCCTCGGACTTCAGCTCAGGTCATGATCTCACAGTCCATGAGTTCGAGCCCTGGGTTGGGCTCTGTGCTGACAGCTCGGAGCCTGGAGCCTGCTTCTGATTCTGTGTCTCCCTCTCTCTCTGCCCCTCCCCTGCTCATGATCTGTCTCTCTCTGTCTCAAAAATAAATAAAAACATTTAAAAAATTCTTTTTAAATATTATATCACACGCAGCTTAGAAATTAAATCTTTCTGGATGTAATCTTGTGATTAAGATATGGAGCAAATGGATCCTTTAATAAACACACAAGTGTTTACGTGTGTGGTCTTTGTGCTATGTGTGTAAGAAGAAATATTTCTATCGTTTTCTATTGACTACAGTAATTTTTAAGGAAAGAAGATATAACAGTGTTACTTATTAGAGCAGCTGTAATCTCTAAAGTTGATGGTTTTCTAATGTGACATAGAGTTATGATGTAAAACTTTTTTATTTTTTTTAAATGTTTTTAATGTTCATTTCTTTCTGAGAGAGAGAGAGAGATAGAGACAGAGACAGAGCATGAGCATGAGTATGAGCAGGGGTGGGGCAGAGAGAGAGGGAGACACAGAATCTGAAGCAGGCTCCAGGCTCCAAGCTGTCAGCACAGAGCCCAATGTGAGGCTCGAACCCACAAACCGCGAGATCATGACCTGAGCCAGAGTCAGACACTCACCCGACCAAGCCACCCAGGCACCCCAATGATGTAGAACTTATTTAAAGAAAAGAACAATTAATTAGGACAACTGGATTTGAGATCTAGTTCCTGAAAAACACAAGACTCATCTTTCTGTCATGAAAAAAATATTGTTGATTTCCTTAATAACATCTAAGCTGTGTCTAGAACTGTGCAATTTGCTAAATGCTTTTACATCCACTCATTCTCACAAAATTCTTTAAAATCAGAGCAAGAGCTATTTTTGCCTCTTTTAAAATGTGACTATAGTTGATAACACCATATTGCATAATTCAAACTTGCTAAAGGAGTAGAAGTTAAATGTTCTCAATGAGAAAGAGAGAGAGAGAGGTGAGGTGATAGATGTGTTAATAAACTAGATGGGGGGAATATCCTCTCACAAGTATGCATATCAAAGCACCACCATGTACACTTTCAATATCTTAAAATTTTATATGTCAACTATCCCTCAATAAAAGTGAAATTAAAAAACCCACAAAGAATGCTGGGATACTTGAATTTACTCATCTAAAGACATAAGCTTGGAGTGCCTAGGTGGTTCAGTAGGTTGAGGATCTGACTTTTGATTTTTGGCTCAGGTCATGATCCCAGGGTTGTGGGATCGAGCCCTGCACAGAGCTCTGCAGTGAGGGTGAAGCCTACTTAAGATTCTCTCTCTCTCTCTCTCTCTCTCTCTCTCTTTCTCTCCCTCTGCCCCTCTCCCCAACTCATACTCTCTCTAAAAATAAAATAAAATAAAATAAAATAAAATAAAATAAAATAAAATAAAATAGAATAGAATAAAATAAAATAACCTAACATAAAATAACAACATAACATAAAATAAAATAACATAAAATAACATAACATAAAATATAAAATAAAATAAAATAACATAACATAAAATATAAAATAAAATAGAATAAAATAAAATAACATAACATAAAATAACAACATAACATAAAATAAAATAACATAAAATAACAACATAAAATATAAAATAAAATAAAATAACATAACATAAAATATAAAATAAAATAAAATAAAATAAAATAAAATAAAATAAAATAAAATAACATAACACGAATTCTGCATTGCTGGACCAAGACCATGGTGTACCTCTCACATCACCTGTGGTGTCTTAGGGAGCTGAGGCGAGGAAAGGATATAAAGTGAACACCAACTCTCCACCTTTCATCTCCTAAAATCATTTTCAAGGTTTAGTTTTTCCTTTTTGGTCTTCACATTTAAAATGCTATGTGAGTTTTTCATACTTAACCTTCTCTTTGGAATGAAGTTTTAATTTTGAAGAGGATGGTTTAAGAGAGCAGTTCCAATACAGATGTTAAAAATTCAAATGATCCACGTTGAACCAAATGTTAAATAATAACTTCATTGTTTTCCAATTTGCATAGCAACTAATTAGACCTCTAGCCAGTTGAAATCACACATTATCAACTTATGCTGTACATTTCACAAGTTCGCAGAAAGGAGTTGAACGCTCTTCTGAGAGGATGCTCTCTGCATAACTACAGATGTCCAGTAAAGCTGCTTGCCAATACAAAACACATCTGTACCCACATTAAAATATGTGTACCATTATGCTAGAAGTAAATTGCAAGTATTTTTAACCTCTGAGGACTTCTCATTTGGCTTAGAGAGTCCCTGTGACTTTTTAGTTCTTAGCATACTAGATAAGACTAGGATACTTGCTATAGAGTAGTATATTTTCTGAGTGAGCTATTTTTTTTTGGTTCCTACATTTTCATAACCAAAATCTGATGACCTCACAAACCAACTGCATGTCCAGTGGCAGCAATAACAATAACTGACAACAAATCCCCTAGACTAGAAACTCGAAGGGCTCCTGGGTAGCTCAGTCAGTTAAGCACCTGACTCTTGGTTTCCATTCAGGTCATGATCTCAAGGTTCGTCAGTTTGAGCCCCACATTGGTCTCTGCTTTAATAGCACACAGCCTGCTTGGGATTCTCTCTCTCTCTCCCTCTGCCCCTCTCTCCCACTCTCTCTCTCTCACAAATAAATACATTTTTTAAAAAAAGAAAAAGAAAAAGAAACTCCAGAGAACCCCATAGTGGGTTGGCAAATAGAATTGTTATGTTCAATTCCAAACACAAACTTTTCTACTTTTTTTTTTTTTAACGTTTATTTATTTTTGAGACAGAGAGAGACAGAGCATGAATGGGGGAGGGTCAGAGAGAGGGAGACACAGAATCTGAAACAGGCTCCGGGCTCTGAGCTGTCAGAACAGGGGCCCGATGCGGGGCTCGAACTCACGGACCGCGAGATCGTGACCTGAGCCGAAGTCGGCGCTCAACCGACTGAGCCACCCAGGCGCCCCTCTACTTTTTTTTTTAAACTCTTTTACTTTTAATTTAATCTCTACCTCCCCTCCAACCCCAACACAGGATGAGAGAATTCTTTGGTATTTAGGATTTCTGAGACTCTGAGTAACGATTTAGTTTCTGGAGGAGAAGTTGTATAATGAGTATCTAGAGTAGTTGTCATAGAACCAAATGGCAGAAAAAGAGTTTTACTTCAGGTCTCATCCTGACACCTAAAATGCTTGCTTGCAATTAAATAAGTCAAGGGAAGAAATATAAGAAGTGATAGATATGTATATACATAGCTAGATAAGTAGCTAAATACTATTTTAAGGGTAAAAGTAGACATTAAAATATATGTACCACTATGCTAGAAGTAAATAGCAATTTTTAAGAATCTGAGGATAAAAAATGATAATGAGGGCAAGAGACAAAATAAGTTAATATAATTTTTAAGTGCTATAAAGTTGAAATTTCTATATGGGAACATTGTAATCATACATTATAAATAATTACTTAACTTATATAATATATACCTACATATAATTATATGTAATAATAATTATATAATGTTTTTCACAGAAAGCTAAACAGGCAACCCCAAGTGAGGCAACTTTTTTTTTAATTTTTAATGTTTATTTGTTTTTGAGAAAGACAGAGACAGAGTGGGAGTGGGTTAGGGGCAAAGAGAGAGGGGGACACAGAATCCGAAGCAGGCTCCAGGCTGCCAGCTATCAGCACAGAGCCCGACGTGGGGCTCGAACCGCACGGACCCTGAGAGATCACGACCTGACCCAAAGTCGGACTTTTTAAAATATTGTTTGATGGACAAGATATACAGACTTGAAAGATTAAGTACATTAAGAAGTACATTAAGCTACCATGATATTAAAGGTACTACATATAATTTTATTAGTCACGGTAGCTAAAATTGTAAATATACAAAAATAAAATAGATTAAGAGGAAAAATTAAGTAGGACAGAAAATATTCAATCACGTAAGATTAAAAACCATTATATGTAATATGACCCCAGTTTTATAAAAAAAAATGTATCCCACATGTTTTTAAAGAAAGACTAGACGGATTTATAAGTGATCGACACTATCCATTTTTTCCTGTATGAAAAACAGATCCATGTATTTCCTTCACAATTAAAAAAAATACTAATTATTTAAAATAATGAAGAGACAGCCTTGAGCAGTGGCCAGCCTGTGAGTCACACAGAAAGAGGCTGAGCCCACACAGACGCACGCACAGGAGCCTGAGAGTCCTGAGGGCATCCTCGGGGCTGAATGTCACGGTGGAGTGGGGGCCCGCTAAGCCCCTTCAGTCTGGCCTTGAAGGCCCAGTTCTCTGTAACAGCTGCCTTGCTTTTGCTCCCCCAGGCCTCCAGACTCAACTAGCCTTCTCCACAGATGCCCACAATATGCAAAGATGCCCATTGCCAGGTGGCTGTTATATAGACCAAATACCTGGGAACAGGGGAAAACTCTTTGGATCTGAGGTCTTTCATTTGCAGTGAGAGACTCGACTGGATGAAATCCAAAATTATGGGCAGGGTTAAATGTTTGCATTTTAGAGATCACATTTTTCTTCCCAGATTGGTACTCTCATACAGTGTATACTTTTGGGAGAGCCACTTCGTATTAGCTTCTTCAGACCCAACAGGAATGAGTATATGCCTCATCTATCTTATTTATAGCAAGCTACAGCACACATATAAATGAAACAATTGAAACAAAGCAATGAACCGAAGTGAGCTCAGCCGGGGTAAATGTTATTCACAACTCTTGGCTTTGGCAAAGGAACAGAGGTTACAAATATCCTTAAACTCATCTAAGTCTCTACCGAAAGCAAATATTTAATATTATAATATTCTTAGAGTATTTGCTTCAAACACATAAAGAAGACTTTTGAGAAAGTAATTGCAGAGATTTCAAAATAACTAAAAAAATTTTTAAACGTTTATTATTGAGAGAGCATGAGCATGGGAGGGGCAGCGAGAGGGGCAGCCACAGAATCTGAAACAGGCTCCAGGCTCGGAGCTGTCAGCACAGAGCCCAACACGGGGGTAGAACTCACAAACCATGAGATCATGACCTGAGCCGAAGTCCCACGCTTAACCGACTGAGCCACCCAGGCGCCTCCAAAATAACTTTATAAGTACTGACTGGAGGGATAATGTAGAGCATTCACATACATCACATATACTTGTTAACTATGCAATCTTATATATTCCCAAATGGAAAACCAAAGCCTTTTTAAAAATGAGTCTATTGGGGCACCTGGGTGGCTCGGTCGGTTAAGCGTCTGACTTCAGCTCAGGTCATGATCTCACGGTCTGTGGGTTCGAGCCCCGCGTCGGGCTCTGTGCTGACAGCTCAGAGCCTGGAGCCTGTTTCAGATTCTGTGTCTCCCTCTCTCTGTGACCCTCCCCTGTTCATGCTCTGTCTCTCTCTGTCTCAAAAATAAATAAACGTTAAAAAAAAATGAGTCTATTAATTTGATGCAAATAAATCTTAACACTAATAAATGTATTTCTATATTAAAAACACACAAAAATAAATATATTTCCATGCCCTTGCTGCCTGCCTTCCTTCCTTCCTTCGTTCCTTCCTTCCTCCCTCCCTTCTTTCTCTCTCTCTCTCTCTCTCTCTTTCTTCCCTTTCTTCCTGTGTCTCCCCTTTTGGTAGGCACAAACACACAGGCACATGCACACCTGCGGAGGGAACCGCAGACACTCAAATGCTTATTGCTTTCTTCTCCCTGAAACATCGTGTAAGCTTCAGAAACAACAGCAGTCAACGCTTCTCCAAACAAGAGTGGGCTCCAGAATTGCAGTTTTAAAACCACAGCTGTTAGAAGCTATAGTCCAAAGTTGCTATGTTCATGCCATGTTTTCAACTCATAGTTTCCAAAAAAATCCCTTTTTTTGAAAAAAGTAGATACACATGCATAATTATTTATAGCCGCCAGAAAATAAAATACACACACATGCATGTGTGCCCACCCACACACTCACATGTGCACCTCATGAACACTACCTCTGCAGTAAGTTCGGGATGAAGCGAAACAAAACCACAGCAAATGTGTAGTATATTGAAACGTTCATAGAAATACAACCCGCGTGAAAATGAGATAGTACCCTCGCTTACCAAACATCATTTGGCTACTCTCTCCTTTTTCGGTGGGGTGCAGACAGAGGGATCCAAGCAAATTTATGAGGCTGTCATGTGACCCCACCGTCAGCCAAAGACTCTGCTACAAAGAAGCTATAAATTTCTTTCTCATTAAATACTTAGTCATCATCACAGAAAGGTTTTATATCCAAGTCTCTATGCCCTGTGTTTAACAGATTTCCATCCATCTCTCTTTATATGGGACATTTTCTGTTAAATATTTCTTAGCACGTATGTTCTTACTGTTTTCTTGACCACCTGCAAAACCTAAATTTTATTTCCATGTAGGCAACCACACTGATATCTAGAGTCTTTCCAAATTTTTTTGTGGCTTTAGATTATATTTTTACGTAACCTGTTAAGTGTTTAATGAAAAACACATTAAATTTTAACGATTGTTCTCTTCACTGGATATTTTTTATTCAGAACCATGGTTATGTAGGTGCTATAAACTCATCGACCAATATCATATACAATCTCAGTTAGTTTGGAGCACTTTCTCTTTTCTCAGTGGGGAAAATCATGTATTGAAATATTTCATGCAGAGCTTAGATCTAACGGGCCTCTCTTTTCTTATTCATGCTTTTGTAAGCTTCCCTAGCCCCAAGACAGCACAGCCTCTCATCACCTGGCAAGGGTTGATAACACAAGACAAAATATTTTGAAGTCCAGGAAAAGCGATAAAAGAATGAATGAATCAGAAGCCAAACCTGTCAATTATCACCAGGGTTTAAAACCTAAATTCTCAAATAATTCCTCCAAGAATGTATGACTGTTATTTCGTTTTGTTGGCACTCTTGTCTCACATCTGTGTGAGTCTCAATGTGTCTTGTTTTCTGTCCCGACTATGCTTCTTCCTTGACTGTGAAAATAAGCCATTCAGAGTCCATCTGTGTGAATTTCATAACATCCCTGTAATCTGTTCCTTTATCACCTATTTAATGTTTGTGATTAATCGCACAGTAGACCTACACTTGGCATTGGGGATGAGATTTGGCACATAACCAGACTCATGGCCTGCAGGCTGACCCACTATCTCAGGCTATAGCACACTCATTCTCCATCATACTTCAGGCTACGAGACTACTGCGAACTACAGACTTCTCGGCATAAATGTGTGCCACGCACCTCTACCGGGATTTGCAAGGGTCTTGGAAAGGTCTTGTCTCCACCTACTTCGACAGCAAAGTTCAGAAGACTGATATTTCTTAACTACATCACTGAAATGGCTCTGTAAAGGATAGCTTCATATCTTCTATTACACTACCTTCATTCTAATATGCAAATCTATGACCAATTTTTACCTTATAGTACGTTCATTGGGTCAACATTCTGGGGCACAAAATCCAACGACCTTAATATGGCTTATAAGGTCCTGAAGGATGTGGTCTCTGCTTAACCTTCTAGAATCTTCTTTCACCTTGCCCACTCCTCCATATAACCACTTTGCTCTAGTCACATTGAACTTCTTCCACTTCCTTGAAAATCATTCTTATCTCAAGGCTTCAAACAATAAGTCACCTTTGGCTTTAACATTCCAGCTCATTATCTAGGTAAAGCCTGTTTGTCTGTCAGTTAAGAACGTTCTTTTTGCAGGAAGGCTTCAACAATCCCCTAAAAGAGGATGTCAACCTTTCCTGCATGCTGTTGCTAACAATCATGGCTTTCAACATCTCTATCTCAATTTTCCGCCTACTAGTGAATACTTCACTGGTCTGAAAGTGCTATAAGAAATGGTAACATATCAAAAAAAAAAAAAAAAAAAGAAATGGTAACATATCCATCTTGTTTTCCATGACGTCTTGTGAGTTCTGCTCAAGCATTATTAGGAACAGAAATTTGTTAAATTAATGAATAGCTGTTTCTATCTCCTTTAATTCTGTGTTCTCTCCCAATTACACATGCCCTCTTCCTTCCTGCCTTAGGTCTTCATGAATTATTGGCTTTGATAAGCAAATACAGAGAAACTCAGAGGACTGGAAACTTAGGACAGTATCTAGTACTGTTCTACAGTTTGATAAATGACAGTGCCCTAGTCCAAAGAAATAAAAACAACTTGCCCAGAACACTGAACTGGAAAGAAGCAGGCTCTAGACCAGAAGACAAATCTTCTAAATCCCTGGTCTGTGTTTCTGTGTTCTCTCAACTACGCCAAGCTACTTACCGATGATCAAGAATTTCTCATCAACTTCCTCCAACAAGGTTCTTGTGCCATCAGCCCTAGTGTTTACACTCTTATCTGTGCCAAATGCTGATGGGACGGTGGCAGGGTGGGGTGCGGTGTGGAAGCTTATTTAATTAATGGCTCTTCACCAATGTACTCATCAATAACATGTGAAAGCACAATTAAGGGGACTTAATGAGATGCTGTGTCAAAACTTGAACACATTACACTTATTTTTCCATTGAGTGAACTCGACAGCTTTTACAAAATACAAAAACCATGAACAGTTTTGTTTGTGTTAGCGCTGTAGTTGTTTTTAGAAGTTTAGAATGTCCTTTGTTTCCTTTTTTTTGGTTTGTTTTTACCAAAACTGTATTCTAATTCTAAGTACACATAAGTTGAAAGCCTAAGTAAAATCGTTTCTTTGGGACACTATTCTGATGCACAAAGACTTCATAGTATTTGGGGAAACAAAATAGTTTTCCAGAATTGTTTGTAGGGTTTTTTGTTTGTTTGTTTGTTTGTTTCCAATCTTACTCATTTCCCATTGAGTCTGGGGAATAAGGAAAAGAGAAGATACTTACAAACAGCAAACACACCAATCACAGTTCACTTCCACTCTCTACAGCTTTGTCCTGGTCTTAGATGACTCGTGTCAGTGACATCTTTTTGTGGGATCTCCCTGGTCATTCACAATATACTGGTTATATCCCAGCAAACTCATGCTTCTCCCGAATCTAAAATGGTATGATGTCTTTGGAAAAAGTTTGATGATTTCTTCTAAAGTGAAATATACTCCTATCCAAAACACAGGAATCTACTATGTATTTACCAAGAAAAATCAAAATATACCCATGAAAAAAAGTATATACAACTGTTCAGAGAAGTTTTGTACATAAAAGCACCCCTGGGAAGCAACCCAAATAGCCAGGACCAGGTAAATGGGTAATCTGTGGGATATTCATAAATTGAGATACTATTCAGCAACACACACACACACAAAAAAACCCAAATTAATTGATACAAAAACACTATGCATGAAACTGGAAAACTTTACCTTGTACAAAAGGCACAAGGCACAGAAGAGTACACAGTAAGATTCTATTTACAGCACATTTGAGAAAAGGCAAAAGCAGTTACCATGACAGATAAGCAGATCAATGGTAGCCTCTGAATAGGGAAGGCATTGACTGGACTGGGGTACAAGTGAACTTTCTGGGGTGACAGTCAAGTCCTATATCTTTCCAGGGTGATGGTTACACTGGTGAACAGATTCATCTGTAAAGTATGCCTCAATAAAACAGTAAAGGAACAAAAATCTGTTCACTCATATTGACTCTTGTATTATATATAGAATATGAGAAGCGGCCAAGAAATGGAAAAATAATCATAGTTGCAACTGTGATGTCACAAGGTAAATGCCACCCTGAGTTCTCCCTGAAACTTGTCAAAATTTGAGTTCACCTCCGGCGGACCCCAGGCTTCACAGAACACAACCTGGTATGCATTGTTTTTCTTTGAGGACAAATATAAACACATTTTACTAGCCCTTTTTAAAGAACTTTGTTTTTCCCCCAAGGGAATTTAAGAAATGTAGGGAACTATAATAATTATTATACATTGGACATACATAAGAGTTTGGTTTATACTATGGGAAGAGTGTTTTAGTTATTTTTTTACAAAATATTCCGTTGATGTTCCAGTTCCTTTCTTTTTTTAAATAACTATATAGACTGATGGACGTTCAATCACTTGAGAAAGGTTTTTAAGTTGTCTTTCCTTATTTCAGTGTAACAAATAATTTGACATAGGCATGGCCATTTAAAGCTCTAGAAGGAATTATTAAAGTGGAACTCACGGTATTAAATAACCATACAAAGAAGGCTTAAAGAGAGGGGGAAAAAAGTCAGTAATTGTTTTGTGGTCTCCAAGTTTAACATTGGAGATCCAAAGCAATCTCTCATTTCTTGCAAAGTACTCCACAAAGCAGGCACATTATGAAAAAAATGATGGGTAAGAGGACTAAAAATATAGCTACTAATGGAATGTGTTGATTTTAAAGTTGTATAAAATGGAAGTCAGATCACCTAAGTATAACTGCTTTTCTCTCAGCACTTTGCTTGCTGTGTGTCTTATTAGGCACTCATAGCACTTAATTCCCCTTGAAAGTACAGGTTCACTGTATAATCATGGTAAGGGGAGAAACCACGTAGTTCTTGTCTACTTTCTTGTTTTGCCTGGTACAGTGCCGCACAGACCAACTCTTCAACAAATGTGTGCTGACAGAACTCAAGAATTAAGAGCACATTATAAAAGGCGTCTATATTTATAAATGTGCTGGATACAAAGTAGTTACCTAGGTAGCTTGAGGTAAATAGGCAGCTGTCCAGCTTTAGAATTCTTGACCCAGGCACTAGTATTATTCTAAAATGTGGCAGGGCTGGATGTATTCTCCATACATTATCCTCAAATTTCTAGGACCAAGAAAGCACAACAGAAACTTCTATATAAACCTTTTTAACACTTAAAAATATTGTTTCATAGAATTGGTAACAAAGGCATCATTCAAAATAAATTAGTGACATGAGATACATAAAAGAAAAACAAAATTACATGTATCTAATATGATTTCTATCTTTAATTTTTCTGGGAAAACAGAAACAAATGGTTTTCCCAACATTTGATTAGAGAATGCTGGATTTCCCAACATTCTCTAACTGACCCTAACCGAGCCAGACCTACAGTTTGAAAACGACTTCTGCAAACAGAAGATGTCCTCTGGGACTGACGATGAAGATGAATAATATAGGACACAGGAAAATGCTAAGGAAAGGGCCTCGAGTTGACTACCTTTTTGTGGCGAAATTGTCTTTGCATGGTTGTTCCCAACCTTCAGCCACCAATGGGCCCAAGTATACGTTTATATTTGTGGTACCCAGTTGAGGAAGGTTTGCAATTACATGCAACACAACACAGCCAATCAGAACCTGCCGGTAGAAGAAAGCACGTAGTAGGACTCCCCATTCGAATTCTATATCCAATTCTTAGTTAAAGACCATATAGGCTGGTGTGATTCAAAAAATTATTTAATTTTAGAGGTAGACAGTGTGTCTCTGTCAATTTAACATGAAAACCAGGGGGCTCGAAAAGGATGAATGACTTACCCCAGATCGCACACATATCTCAGGTCGTACCCAGGGTTAATCCCCAATTCTCCTGAGTTCTGAGTTGGGGCTACTTTTCCTGCACCATCCTCTCTCTCTTGCCCTCATTCCTTCATCGACTTACAACCTGGGCTGTTTTCATATCATTACTTGGTTGGATCTCTTCAGACAGGACCATTACTTTTATGAACAAAGTTCAAAGGCATAGTCTGCTGATACTGCAGAGTTTCTGCTAATATACAGCCCTAAAGCAGCTCTGATACTCTCACTAAAGAACCCAGAGCAAGTAAGCAAACTCATTTCTCTGCAATATAATTCCAGCCTCTTATATTTATGGTGGAACAACTTCTCTGTTAATTAATCTATTATTTGAAATCTTCTAATAATCAAAAATTCCCAGAGGATGGAGTACAGAGAACACTGCTCACCCCTCAAGTTAAAACATCAAAATATTTTTATGATAATCAGTTTTGTCTCATTTGAAATAGCCTGCAGTGTGTAGGATAACATTTCCCTTAAGACTCTTTAGTTTTGACACAATTGGAAAAATGATTTCTTTCTGAGTATATTTATAGGGTCTTTCTGAATATCTTTGTGCATGAAAATCTCAGAGAGACAAAGGAAATCAATTATCGTTGGTTACGTTTTTTTCCTCCCTGTTGGAGGGAAACATAATAATTATTTCTTCCCATTTCATTACATACATGGGTTCAGAAAACAAAATGCTAAGTTTGTTAAATTACTTTGTTTAACTTAGAGAGAAATTTTGTGTTTATGTGAGGACTGGTTTGTACTATTGTCATCTTGAAATATGTTCAAGACAGCATGACCTGAGTATTTAAACTTTAGCTCATGTTACTTTCCGGTGAAGTCTAAAGATTAAACATTTTTCATAGGCTTTTAACATAATAATCCCTTATGTTTATAATAAAGCCATGTGGCTAAGGGCTGGAATGTGACAAAAGAAAAACTTTTTAATTCTATTTTAACATTTGTTGACATAAGGAACTCTGCTAGGCATTCTGGGGGGAAATTTTTAATTTAAAAATATGACAAGACGTCTCTACTCTTGAAAAGCTTACAACTAAGAGAAGGAAGCAGGTAAGAACCTTACCCAGTGGCATTCAAGGGGACATAAGAGGAGGGCAACAGCACAGGAGCAAGAATTGTATTATGGAACCCCAAAGGGTAAGTGATGACTCCCATTTAGAAAATGTGATCCTCAGCCACAAATGTCACCACAATGCAACCAACTGCTCAAGTGTGAATCTGGGTTGTCCTTGCTCCCTTATCTCTCACCTCTGATCCATCAACAAGTCTAATTGTTTCTGTATGAAAATGTACTTTAAATCCTTCCACCACTCTGTCCCCACACTGTTCCAAGTCACCATCACTTTTTGCCTAGACTGATATAACTACCTTCGTTCAATCTCCCCGATTCCACTCCCAATTCCTGGTCAACCTCCTGTACTACAACAAATAAAGACATTTTTGAAATATGAAAAAGATGACTCCTACTTAAAATTTGGCAATGGCTTCCCATTGCTCTTAAAAGTCCATTTGCTATAGGGGCACCTGGCTGGCTTAGTTGGTAGAGCATAAGACTCTTGATTTTGAGGGGTCATGAGTATGAGCCCCACATTGCGTGTAGCGTTCACTAAAAAAAAAGAAAAAGTCCAACTGTGGACACAGCCTACAAAGTTCCAGCATGATTTGGTTCCTGTCCTCTTCTCTTCTTTTGTAGAGGACATGGTGGCCCGTCTTAGCATTCATACTAGAGGCCAGAGAGCTACAAACTGCAGGTCCTAGATTCACCCAGTACATCCTGATTATGGTTTGGTTTCTACCATTTATATTGCATAAGACTGAAAAAAGAGATTTAGAAAATATTTCTATCTCTTCCTTCACCCCTCTCTTTTCTGGCAAGTAGTATGTAGGAGGGGTCTGGCTTTTTGGGAGGAATTTTTCCCATTTGAGCTGTTTTCTAATTGCAGTGTCTTCCTGATAAAGGACATGACCCTTTCCTGGCCCAATTCTACAGGTAGTTTTTTTTCCGTAGCTTTCCTAATAAATCTGTAATCCATTTTATCCTTTCTACTAAAACAAGCTAAAATGAAGTCTAAATCCAGCTGTTCAACCCTGAATGATATATGTATTTTCAGCTTCTCTAATATGCCAAACTTTTTTTTTTTAAGTCTTTGCACATACTTTCTTCCTTGACTGGGTTGGCCTTCTTTTGGGTGTTTCTCAAATTTCACTCCTGGAGGCAAACATGAACGCCTCATACATACTTTTCTTGGTTAATCAACCCAACTTAGATACTCCCCAGTTTTCCCCATTAAACACTCTGCTTTTTAACAGTAGTTAACATACACTATAATATATAAACACATATAAAATATCAGATGTTTTGTACCATATACATATATCTGTATCTATATCTACATCTATATAACCTTCTCTATCATGTTTAGTCACTAAATTGTAAGTTCTGCCACTTGATCAGCAATGTGTACCTAGTACCTTGGAGAGTGCATGACACATTTATTTTAAAAATAAATCTATGTTGCTTCTAGGAGTTGTCCAACTTTTCAGCCAGCCCATTCTTCTTTTGTTGTTTTTCACTGACCATGGTTTAGCTAGGGACACAAGAGGGAATCTTTATTCAGAGTAGCTGGGGAAGTTACCCACACCACTGCATCAAGGCAAATCCTAGCAAAGCCATCAGAGGTAGTGAGGACCATATGCATGGGGCTATGTCTCTGTGCTATCCTATCTCCCAGGCACGTCACAAGGTCTCTGGACTTGGAGTAGGTACTCAAAAAACAAACTGTTTGGCAAATGAATTGATCTCATTCCATCGTTTCATTTGAGAGTAATATGAGGTCTGGGCAGATAAATGGCTCTCCCAAAGTCAAAAGAAATTATTATTTTCCCTACACCATTCTCTTCCAGTTCAAGCTGTCATGTCCCAAAAATTTCTCACACTTTATTCATTCATTCATTCATTCATTCAGTTAGTTATTTTGAGAGAGAGCACTTGCATGTGAGCAGGTGAGGGGCAGAGAGAGATGGAGAGAGAGAATCTTAAGCAGTCTCCACGCCCAGTGCAGAGTCCCACATGGGGCTCAATCTCATGACCATGAGATCATGACCTGAGCTGAAATAAAGAGCTGGACGCTTACTCAACTGGGCCACCCAGGCATCCCCTCTCACATTTTACTTTTGACATTAGAAATATATTTCATTTATTTTAAATTCTGAGAAAGAAAAGTAAAGAACAATTTTGGATACTGAAATTTTAAAACATACCAGATATTCTCTCACAAGTCTTGTGGTTCTCAAAATCCAAAATGATTTAATACTGCTCAAAACCCATATTTACATCTTTGCTAACATTACACGTAAATGATATAGTCCTCATATTAATTACATTCTTAATTACATGTTTTCGTGAATAGTTTTATATTTTAATTCTGATGAAGATATATTTAGTATAACTGACATAAGGACACTTTTCTCTAGCTGTTGATACAGAAAATATAAAATAAATTAAGAAAGAACTTGTTTTGTTTAGAGTTAAATCACTGACATGTTATTTCTTTTCACAAGGTATACAGAGTGGTAAAATTCTACTGGGATAGTTAGAAATTTAAAAGAAAAAATATATTTAAAAAAATTTATTAAGTTTATTATTTTTTTGAGAAAGAGAGACAGAAAGAACGAGCAGAGGAGGGGCAGAGAGAAAGAGGGAGAGAGAGAATCCCAAGAAGGCTCCATGCTGTTAGTGTAAAGCCTGATGTGGAGCTAGAACCCATGAACGGTGAGATCATGACCTGAGCTGAAATCAAGAGTCAGACTCTTAACCGACTGAGCCACCCAGGCACTCCTAAAAGAAAAATATTTTAAAAAATTGGTTGGGAGTGGTAATAACTCCTTTGTGTTATTACATTTATTATTACTAGTATTTTAACTAATATTTATATTAGGTAATATAATTAGACTAAGAATTTTATATTAAAATATATATGTATTCTATAACAATAGTCTGAAGGCATCTATTTCAAACTGGAGCATTCAACTTCTATTTTAATGTTCAGGTGAAAAACGTCATGTATAAAGTAAGAATATATGTTCATTTAAAATATCTAGTGATTCTTTTCTTCAACTTTTGTCTTCAGGATATTAGGGATTTGATATTCACTTTTAAATTTCTCATAATACTGAAACAAAAGACTTCTTTTTTATTAAAATCCAAAGCCCTTATTTAGACTGAATTCTCTTAATCTTAAAAAGATCCAAGAGGAAAGACCCTCCTTGATCCAACATTCTAAAACTGTATAAAATTTCAAAACATCTGTATTTTTCTTATGAACCAGAGAGCTGGCTCCATTATGCTCAAAGTTAAAGACATACACATTTCAAATGTCAGGCCCATTAACTCTTTCAGTCCCCCTAGGAAACAATCAATGCAGACTTATGTTAGTGCAAATAAAATTTAAGATAGGAAAAAAAGATGACATTTTATAGGTACTTAGATTTTGAGTTTCAAGCAGACTCCATTGGCACACATGGGAAAATCTATTTCTTTTCTCTTGGTTTTTATGGCTTGATATAAAATCATTTCTAGTGTATTATGTATGGAAAAGACCTCATCTTTTAGATACAGCTCATGTGTTTATGCATTTTGCACGCACAGTAAATCATCAACAGACACATAAGCATGTTGCTTTCTCAGCAATTGCTGGTCATATGGATTAAGAGATAGAGTATAGCAAAATATTCCTGATTATTGGAACATAGCTCTGTAAACATTCCTCAGCTCTGAACTGCAGTGTTAGACACTTAAACAATTGCTATTTGTTTGGGCAGAGAAGCTGCAAGCTATCATATTGTGCATGGCGGCTTTACTCTATCGAAACACAGCGTCTAAACACAGAACTAAACCACTTCAGTTGTGGTCTCAGCCAGTATTTAAATAAACACTGTCTCTGTGAAACAAGGCCACCCCTTATTTAATTGTTCATTCAGCCCCTAAAATAGACCAGACAAAGTAGTCATAAAAAGGGGCTGTTCAAAGTAGTATGTGCCAAATTTATTATTTACCTAATAATTTTAAAATTAGACTGTCCACTTCCCTCACACACAAATTGGAATCTTTAAAATGATATTAAGTGCCATTTTCTCCTTCTTATAGAAGACACTACATATGTGTGTTTGAATTATGTCTTGAAGATACTTAAGCTCATGGTGCCGTATGGGTGGGTTGGAAAGAGACCTGTACTCGCTTGTATTTTGCATTTGTAGCATATAAAATACAACTGTTTTTAGGTGAGAATGGCTATCTTTTTCAGATTACAGAACCTGAATTTATTTAGGTTGGAATTAAAATAGAACATGTCTCTTCTAGTGAAGAAAAAAATTCCCTATCCTAAATCTGTTTCTTATCTCCTTTCATCTTTCACTTCGGTTACAACCTAATTCTCCCCCCAGAAACTAGTTCCACGGAGTGCTCAGTCTTTCCCTTGCATGGAAGAGATTCCAAGATGACTGTCTTCCTGGATGCAATCTCATCCATATTCACAGCCCTCTCTCTGTTCCCATCCCTTGAAAAGTCCCCGGTAATTCTCAATCCCTCTCTGTCCCCAATCACCTTGACCATCTGTGTAACTGCCTCACAATTCTAAGACCCTCCAAATCAGTATTTAAGGCACTGTTACTTCTTCCTTTACTATGATAGACCAAATCTACCACACTTCAAGGTCTCACCAGCTTACCCCTTCCTTTCCTGTTCTATTAACTGTCCTGTTCTGGGAAGTGATTGTATCATATTTACAATTGAGCAAAAATCTCCCTAGGTACTTTCTTCTTCAAGTCACTGCTGGCACCCGAAGGTCTTACCAACTGTCAGATTGGTCTCCCTAACGTCAAGCCCTGAGTCCTCCATGTACTGTGTCGGCCATTTCTTGCTGGAGTTCACCTTCCCTGTTGAACCCTGGCATTCTAACTCCCCGTCAACCAACATCACATCCATTCCTGCAACTTTTTTTAAATTTATGCTCTCTTCCACAGGGCTTGCTTTTTCTTTCTCTCCCAAAAATCTGTGTCCAAGCAGATTCTTCCTTTAAATTTTACATCTTTCATGGAGGCCCCAGCAACTAAAACCAGGAAACATACATGCATGGCCACCAACTTTCTGCTCTATAGGCTACCACCCCCATTTCTAAAAGACACAAATCTATGGATGACAGTTACTTTCTCTACTATTACAATGGAGTCAGGGCGCAGGGGGGGATCTTCCAGAATTGATCTGATCCTTCAGGCAGATGTGTACGAAAATGTTCTTGGCTCATTTTTTCCTCCCTTATCCCTAATGAAATTTCTTTCAAAAAGCAGTGTTTGCAACCTCTATGAAAGAAACATAAAATTTCCATCAACACAATATCAATGAAAAAAGAGTATATCTATGTTATCTATTATTCCAGCCTAAACCTTAGTACAAACTTCAGCACATATTTGATGCTCCAAAATATATATTATATAAACAAATATTTAGTGTGGATGATAGCATCATTGTATACAACATCCAAAACATTTCTCCACAATGCATTCCCTAACAGAGAATTGCATATGTCTGTGCTCCGCTGATTTGTGAACTCACCATGTGACTGACTTTGCACCCTCGCCATAAAAACAAGAGTAAAAGTGACCCATGCTATCTCTCAGCAGATAATGTATGGCTTACCATTTCTTTCTTTTTCCCTGTACTATGAGACAAACAATGCCCAGATACACCTACTCTATCAGACTACGTCCACAAATAAAGGCTTATTCAGCAAAGTCATCACAAAGAATCAATCTTAGTTTAGTAAGCCATTGAGATGTAGGGGTAATCTCTTACCATTCCATAACTTGCCTTAAGCTTTCTCATACAGAGAGAATCAAATATTTGAAGTAAGACTATTCTCTCCTAGTACTAGCTATTGTCTCTGAAAGAAAGAAAGGGCAATTCTTTTAAATCAGGTTTGTGAATTTATTCAGTAGAAAAACACTGTCCCCAGTAACACAGAAAACAGACTGATGAAGGGATAGTACAAGAGATTAGACCTCATTTTTTCTCTTTACCTTTGCTCAAATTTGGTAGAAGGAGAAATTTGAGGCAAAGGGGATTACAGGAAGTTTTTTTACCTTTTAAGTCATAGACATCTAATAAAATGTGTAAAATGAGCTTGTATTATGTATAATTAAATTATCTGTAATATATATATATAAGCGGATAAAGTGACAACCATAAGTTTCATGTAAACTTCAGGTAGAAATATTTTGTGAATATGTTAAGATATATTTAAGATCAAAACATAAATTATAAAGTTAATGTTTTCCTACTTGAATGGGTAGCCTACAGGTACTGGTATTATTCCCTCTATAGAAAACTTTAGAAAATTCTAGAGCTGTAAATTAATTTAGTTCAATATTCAGGCAGGAAATGCATATTTCTCTGTATAATTTCATCTATGATACCACTTGAGAAATTTATCTTTGCTTTATGTAACTTTTTGTGGAAATTTTCCTTCTCAGACCTGATCCATAATTTAGCATGTTTAGTAATTAACACATGTAATGATGTGTTAATGATCTCTTATTTATACAGCACCTAGCTTCAATGAACACAAAGTACTCTATTTACTTAATTTATTCTCTAAACATATGCATCTGGAACTAACTTTGGACTTAAATTAACTCCACTAAAGAGTAGATTTCTATAAAATAAGATTTATTTAAGGGCAAGAATAAAAAATTAAGACATGGAAGTGTTCTTCTGCATGACAAATTTATTTAAGGCTTTTGATTTAGACTTAAGGGTACTACCAAACTCCTATCAGTGTTCAGCAGGCTCTGGATGACTACCTAGAACCTTACATTTTTATTAACATCAGAAGAACTTAATTTGTAATGAAAGGCAACTTTGCAGTTGCAGCTAATTCTACATTTACCTGCCTCCATAACTTGCTTTACTCACGGCTGTTTCTTGCATTAATATTCATTACAAAAGCCCCCTTCTAATATTACTTGATTTGACAGAAATGCATTAGCTATGACAAATGCTTCATAATGTACTCAGACAGTATTAATGCAAGTAGAATCTACTGTAATTATTGCTATTTAAACACACAGATTACTCCTTCTGGTCTTCTTTAAAATGAACGTAAAATTTACAGCCACCAGAACTTAGAAATATCTGCTTTTTAAATACAATTTGCATTACTATCATTTCCCCATATTAAAAGAGCTATATACAGAGATAATGGCATACAATAAACATGGTGGACGCATATATTTATTGAAAAAAAAAAGAGAGAAGAAAATGGGATAAACTCTGTACTTGTCCAGAAAAAAGGGGGATCTCAGAAGGATGGGCCACTTGGTATCACAGTAAGATTGAGGCCATCTGTTACTCGATATCAATTTATCCTCCAGACGTCCTTCCTTTGACTGCTCCTTTGTTCTCATCACATACATCCAGATCAGCAGCTCCTTCCAATCAGGAAAGATCCAGGAGATGAAGAAGGATTTCCCATTCACTTTGAAGACCACTAAGGTGCATCACGCATATAACCTGATTCACTACTAAGTGATTTGTCTGATGATATTTGACTTCTTCAAATGTGTAAGCTTAGCATATGAACTGGATCCTTTATGGAGCTCAGTAAGAGCTCTGAGGTCCATACAGCAGATTATGCCCCTATCACACCCCCACCTAAAATGCCCTAGGCTAGCTTTTTCTATTTGAGGGATTGTTTTTTCACAACTGCAGAGACTGAGAATTCATTGCCTCTCAAGGTAGCCCGGTCCACTTGCAGATACCTTTAAATTTTACAGATTTTTCTCATTGAATTGCAATCCACCTTTCTGCAACTTCCTTTCATTGTCCAGTTAGCTCTGGACGGGTTAGCTCTGTCTCTGTGGCCTGGAACAGCACATGAATATAGTAAGTGTTCGATATACAATTGTAGGACAAATGAATGGAGAAACAACCTTATTTGTTTGGAAGTCATAAACTTCATAATCTTTTTTTTTTTCTAAATAACAAAGTATTTGGACACTGTTCTCAACATTTTCCTCAGGTTCAGAGTTCCAGTTGCTTCAGGTCCTTCTCTCATTGTGTGGTTTCTAGACCTTTTGCCATCCTAAGGGATTTGTTCTGGCCTTGAACAATTTCATAGACTTTCTTTGAAGTGAGGTCAGAACTAAGTGCAATGCACTAAGCATGGTTTGACAGTAAGTGGGACCACTGGTTCTTTGAGCATGGGACTCATTTGTTCTGAGTAGGATTGCAAAAAAAAATGGTCTAGGACCAACCCATGGTTGATTCCTACTAAGTGTGTGGTTCACTCAATCATCTAAATTAGTGGTCAGTGAATTGTGGCCTGCAGGCCAAATCTGGTCTACCATCTGTCTTTGTAAATAAGGTTTTATGGAAACATAGGCACTTCCATTCTTTTAAGTATTACATATGGCTACTTTCACTCTATAATGGCAGAAGTGAGTAGCTGTGACAGGGACTTACGGCCTACAGAGGTGAAAATGTTTCCATCTAGTTCTTTACAGAAGTTTGCTGATCATTGTCCAGGGTCAAGGTTCATGCCAACATAAGCAGTGGCACCAAATATCACAAACCCAAGAGAACCAAGGAAGCTAGTCTCTCCTAGCAAAGCTATCTTTTACCTAATAATTTCTTTAAATCAGTGTTAGCCCAACCTCTGAAATTGTTACAATTATCTGTGAAAATTTTTTAAAAATGCCAAGTCCTGGGTCTCAAACTAGGTCAACTAACTCAGACACTCAAGGCTGTGGCTTTGAATAATCCCTGACATTAGCACTCCTGCCTTAGTCCTCTCCTTCTAACACCATATCCTTTAGTTATTGCTGGTTTTGTTGTTATTGTCGTGGTTGTTTGTTTGCTTAAGTGTCACTTTAACAAAATTTTGGACCAACAGAGAAGTTTCAAAAATAGTATTGAGAGAATTCCCATGTAGTCTTCATTCAGATTCCACCACCGGTAACATTTTTTATAGGCGTAACAAAATTATCCAAACCAGAAAATTGACTGTGGACAATACTATTAGCTAAATTATAGATCTTCCTTCAGAATTTGCAGTTTTAACATGCAATTTTTTCGTGTATATTTCTTTGACATTTTACCACATGTGTATTTCTTGTAATCACCACCACAATCAGGAAACAGACCGTGATATTACGCTAAAGAAACATCTTCATGCTAACCCTTGGCTGTCACAGCCTCCCTATAACTCCAAATCCTAAAAACTACAGCTGAGTATGAGTTGGAGAATGCTACCTCAATGGAACAACAGAATATGGAAAATCTTGAAATTGGTTTTGTTCATTGATGGTTTTGTCCATTCACCATGATGCCCTTCAGGTCCACCCAAGTTGCTGCGTGCATCAATCGTTGACGCCTTTTTATTGTTGAGTAGCACTCCATAGTATCAATGTATCGCCGTTTGTTAATCCATTTGCCCAGCGAAAGACATTTGGGTTGTTTCCAATAATCAGTGAGCATGAATAGAACTGCTACAGAGATTTGTATCCAGGGCTTTGTGTGAATCTAAGTTTTCAGATCTGCTGGGTGAATACCCAGGAGTAAGACTGCTAGGTCATATGGCAAGTATATGTTTACCTTTATAAAACTTCCAACTGTTTTCCTCACTGGCTATATACCATTTTGCATTCCCACCATCAATGTGTTTCAGTTGCTCTGCGCCCTCATCAGTATTGGCATTGCCAGTAACATTGCCATTCCAGTAGGTGTGTAGTGTTGTCTTCTCATGGTTTTATTCTGCATTTCCCTAACAGCTAAAAAAAAAAGTTGAATATATTCTTGTGTGCTTATTTATTATCTGTGTATTCTTTGGTAAAAAAGCTGTTCAAACTTTGGCCCATTTTCTAATTAGAATGTTTGCCCTCTTACTGTTGAGTTTAACCTATTCTTTATATGTTCTAGATATAGAATCTCCTAGATTTGTGAATTGAAAGTATTTTCTTCCCGACTGAGGTTTTGTCATAGAACAAAAGTCTTCATTTTCATGAAGCCCAATTTATCAATTTTTCTCCTTTATGGATCATGCATTTGCTGTCATTATCACTCAGGGTCCAATCTGGAGAGAAAAACTACACAGTATTTTGCACATGGAAAGTTTGCCATTAACTCTAACAGGGGTCAGAAGTAAAGATATCTCTAAATAATGTAAGACTAACAGATATACAAAGTAGCTAGGTCATGCCATGTGCTGAGGTCATGTGCCTAAGGATGAATGCATCCCTCCCAGAGCTGATCTCCAGACCTTGTTGGAGAGGGTGGGGCCATGGCTCACTGAATCGCTGCTATGGGGCCTCCCTGGTAGTACTTGCTGGAAATCTGGCCTCTAAGGTACCAGTGAAAGCTGTTCATTGTGAAGTATCAAACTTGAGGAACAAAGCTATAAAACTGCCATTGGCTGAGTTGGGAGAAGTTGCTGGCCTATCTATGCTGCTGGCCACCATGCACAGCAGGAGCTGGGTGTCTATGGCAGAAACTGTCCACCCTGCAGAAGTCTGGCCGGTGAGTACCCAAGACCAGGAAGAAAGACTTCTTCCTCCTTTAGTGTCTCTCCAGTGCCCTTTACTGACCAAGATTAACATAATGCCAGCTGGTTAAAAAAAAAAAAAAAAAAGGATAGTTTAGAAGGGCCCACCCAGATCCACTTTCACAGAGTGAGGCTGGCTATCAGGGCTCTCCCCCACAGTTTCACAGCGCCTGCTGGAGAGGAGTACTGCCTCTGCTTGTACCAGTGCTGAGCAGGGATGCTAAGCAGGACTCTATCCCACAGTTTCCGAAGGGTCCAGTGAGGAGGAGAAGAAGCTTCTTTGAGCTATTCACCTGGAGTGCAGAGTATAGCCAGAAGGGGCCCATCCCACCGGGCCACCACCTTCCAAACCCACGAGAAGGCTGGAAAGAGAAGGATTTCCTTGGAGCTGTTGTATGTGCAGCTACTGGCAATTCCAGGTTGCAGACTGTGCTAGCACCCGGGCTGGCATATAGGGGAGGGAAACAAAAATCAAAACCCAGGGGAAAAAAAAAGAAATCATCAAAAACAAAAATGAAAATAAAAACCATGGAATGTCCCACTGAGTCATCCCTCAAGTCTTTAGGTTCCCCCAGTAGTCCTACTTCTGTCTACCCATCAGAGTCTTCCAATAGTTGGCTTCATGTATTTTTCCCAGGGTTTATAGTTGTAATTAGCAAGAAGAATGGGTGCTATGTGCTTAGTCCATCTTCTCTGGAACCAGAAAATCTCCATAGTCTATGTTTAAACTGATTGATTTCCTCAGGCAACATGTCAAAGCTTGTTCCAAATACAGGTGTTTCTGAGCCATGGTATTGTCATGATCAGCTGGCTCAGGAAGATCCCTTCTAAAAAATGCTTATCCTGATCTGTAAGACTTTCTTATTCACTAAAGCTGGAGATGGGCCATAATGTGGGCATTGAAGAGACACCCATGCCATTATGAAGGGCAAGCTTTACTAAATATTAGAACTAATGAAGAAAGAATTTGAATTGTCCTACACCGCCAGCTGGGGGAGGCAAATGTACATTCAGCATCGATTTTCACCTCTATGGCACATCAAAGGTACAAGAATGCCTTGGAACTCTTCTGGCTATACCATCATTTCTGATCTTGCTGGCTATGGGCTTCTTCCCTGGCATTTCCTTTATATAGATGATGTCTTTCTAACCTTTCCCTCTATTTGTGAGGATCCAGAGGAGTGAGAAAATCCCAATCCTATCTCGAAATTACAATACCTGATAATAATAATGAATATAACAGTGTATGGTAATAGTAACCTTCCTATCATTTCAGAGTATCTACTCCGTGCTAGGCATTATGATGTGTGTCTTAGCTACACTTCTGACCATCCTTACTACAATTGATTATTTGACAAATGAAGAAAAAAATGGTATAGTAGACATGAGAAACTTAGAGTCTGATTCCAAATTTCTTCCACCTTTCCCAAACCAACCCCTCGCCTCTAAGCCCCTACTGCCACATCTATACTATCCTTTTTTTGCCTGTACCTATAGGTATACATCATAGTATTTCCATTTTGGTTTTCTCTACTGAGCAAAACTGAAAGCTCCTTGATGGAAGTGAATTGCCTTGGGTCTTAAAACACCGAGCTGACAAAAAATCCCACGTTAGGTGTTGAGTGGCTGCTGATTTTCATAGCTGCCAATTTAGAGGCTGTCCTTCTCTAGCAACTGACTTAGCGGAGAGATTAAAAGAATTTATCTAGAGAGTCACAAATCCAGCCAATGACTAGCTGAGTGGAAGGGATGCTCAGTGAATAATGAGGCTAATCCGACTGATAATCAAAATTTGACCATGCATGCCTATGCGCACCCAACCTGAAAAGAGGTGTCACTGTATGCATTAATTTATAGCTACATATGAAGAAATGGAGCCAAGTGTCATAAATGCAAGTACAAGCCTTTCAAATACACACATTTCAGAGACTCATATATGATGATGATACTTGATAAAGGCTCACATCAGTCATGCCTAGCCTCCTGTCCTGATTACAAAGTACACACTGTCCATTTCTCTGAACATCAAAAGATGATAAATGTCCTCCCAAACAGGTAGGGCTAAAAGAAGTGCCTGAAATATTTCTCAGTGGTTTTGCAACAACAAACATATTGTTTGGATTTTTTATCTTCTGTGGCATGAAAAGCAAAAGGCTTTAGCTGTCAGGAAAGCTAAAACAAAAAGAAATAAAAATCAGAGGATCTGGGCTTTGGAGTAGACATTACATCACATCTAGTGTTAAGCATAAACCAGAGCTGGAACTTGCTGAAAACATTCCTAACGACTAGTCACACAGCCTACGCCAGAATTCCTCCATAGTCAGGAAAATACCTGAAGTGCTTTATTTGATAGGAAGTTCTTTTGTTCGTTCGTTCATGCATTCTTTCATTCATTCGATAGTCATCACGTGCTTTTCTTTTTTTTTTTTTTTTTTGAGCCAAGACTAGACAAGGTGCTAGGAAAATAGCCATAAACAAAACATATATATCACTGTTCTTAAGGAATGTCTCTTCTACTGGAGGTGGCAGACAATAAACTAAACTGTACAAGAATAAATTATTTATGTGTGATAGTGTGAACCTGGTGAGGTCTTCTGTATTTTTCATCAATCTTCCCTGGTTGTATACTTTCATGCCATACAGAACAAGGCTGTTCTTACTCTTCTACATGGCGACGCACAAGATACCTGAGGATAACTAGCACCTTATCCTCAACATTTCTGCAGGACAAACACCTCCAGAATTGTTTTAACTCTTTCGCACTTGACAAAATGTTGTGGCCCTTCATTCACTACACTGGTCCTACGTGGTAGGCTGTAGGCATTTCCTTTGTAAATGCACTGGTTCAAAATCTATCACTTTTGCTCCTAACCACTTTTGCTACAATTAATTATGTGGCCCCAATATAAATGCAAGAGGCCTTGAACATGGAGGGAAATACAGGGATATTTAGCGAACGTTGTCTCTAATGCAAATTCTAAATTTCACCTAACATCACGACAGTTGATGTAATAATGAATGCCATTACCTTCCTCATTGCCAATACTACACCTAACTCTTAAATGTAATCACATACACACTATATAATATGCACATACATAACAATGTTAATATAGTAATAAAACAGAGAAGACTTGATTTAGGAAAGGGAATTAAATAATATGCTTATTGAAAATATAACACATATATAGCTGGATCACAATCTTGCATTTCAGAAACAACATGCCTACTGCTCAGGATCAAGGCCCCTGGGGCTAGATTTACTGAGATTCCAATTCTGGTTCTATCATTACTAGCTGTGTGACTCTAGACAAGCACTTAACCTCTCTGATCCTTCGTATCTTCATCACAAAATGAAAATAAGATCAGAATCAGCATCCCTCCATAATATGTAGGGTGCTTGGCTCACTGTAAGTGCTGGAGATATGTGTGCTATTGTTGTTGTTATATTCAGTTATGCAATGAAAACACAATTTCTTTATTTGCTAAAACCAAGTGAGTCTTCCTAAAGAGCTTCCTCCATGCTAAATTGGAAGGGGGGTGAAGGATGTACTACAACACTGAACTTACGTATTTAACGTCATCATACTCTTTACAGGTTGAATAGCCTCTTTGGGATTTCTTCTAACTCTATGGAGCAGAGTTAAAGTTTTATGTCTCTTTCTCTTCCTGTGCTTGCTCTGCCATTCCTTCTTCCTTACTGTTAACTTTAGGAGGATTATAATTATTCATACAGTCAAGGCAAAAAGGAAAATATAACTCATTATGAAAAAGCAAGAAGTATGCCAGGTCCGAAGAGAGCTAATATTAATTTAGTTTTTCTGGCACCTGCATCTATCCAGAATAGAATCTTCTACCATACTACCGAGACAAAACTCCTAAGTTTATTCTAGTCCATCTGATTCTCTGTAGAGGAATTCAAATGTATCCCTCTGTCCTGATTCTCAACCTTCTGTTCATCCAATGTCATAGTACTGTAGAAACAGGACAGAAATGATATTAAGGGGATTACAAGTAGAAGAGACCTGGGCCTACTGGGCAGTTTGCTACTTAACACTTGGCTGTTTTGTCAGACCAGGGTTTTTAGAACATGAATAAATCCAGTCAGCTTCAGTTCTCTGGAAGGAAAGTTTCAGCATTTATTTGTTTAATCTCTCTAAAGCAGTCCAAAAGCATTACCTGAAGGCAGAACTGAGAATTGGATTTCTGGTCCCAGAGGACACCAATGTTGCTGCTAGAGTCGGCCTAAAGCCCTAGCATGTAACAAGCACATTTGCAGTTAGAGTCTATTAATAAACTGATGAAAGCTCACCAGCTAAAAGCTGGAGAAATGCTATTTAATGCTCTCTTTTGCTTTTAATGGACTGAAACTTGTTAAAATGCTGCTAAATAATAAGATAAATTTTTCTTGCAGTTGATAGAAGGGCAGGAGCGTAAACACATACACACACACACACACACACGCACACAATTGAGAGATTAATTTCCATAGGCTTGACACCAAAAAGCAGCTGGAATGTAGCAAAACCTTAGTGTCTAGAGAGTCCAAGGAGCTCCACAGACAGTCTGGAGATGAAACTCGAGATGTTTCACTCAGACAGAACTATGATTACATTATCAACTTTTCCTGGGGCTATTAAATCAGTGGAGCAAAAAATAGGCACATTTGGTCCACAGACAGAGAGAGCCGAGTATAGCAAAGAGAGGATTAAAATGGCACAACAGATGTCTCGGGGCTCTCATATCAAGGTGCATGCTCAGAAGGGCTCTTCCGGGGGCTCTAATGTGGAAAATGGCTTATTGAGTGCAAAAATGAGAGAAGTTAGGGGATGGACTTTTAAAGACTTTCCTCATTCTTTAACTTCCCAGATGGGCTGTTTCATCTATTTTGGATTCGTGATGTCAAACCAACCCATCGATGCAGTCATTTTGGTGAGACTTTTGCTTTTGTGACTGCAGTCACAATTAAACACACAGTCAACACTTGCTTCTCCCTTGCCTCCTAGGAACATTCATCTACCAGCCCCACCCAGTGCAATGGGTTGTCCTTGACCTGCAAGAGGTTCTAGGCCTCCAGGAGATGATGAAACTCTTGGTTAATCAGAATGTAGCCTTAATGTTAAGGACATCTCACTCTTCTGGTTACAGAGACCACTTTCTGATTTCCTTCCTGTTTGTCTGGATTTAGATTTACAACCTTCCTCTGAAAACTTGAGGCTACCCATTCATTTTTGAGATACATTCTTAAAATTTTTTTACTTCAAAACATGGCTCCAGTGTTTTGAACCTCATTTTAACTTGGATTTAGCTCTTTCTTGCCTTTGCTACCATGATCAATATGTCCTTCTTATTATTGTCCCAATTTCTCTCTTGTTTCCCAAATCTTGTCCTGCCTCTTCTATTGTAGCTATGAATCGAATCGAATTGAATCGAATCCCACTGTGGCAGGTTTCATTTGCAAAAATGGTTCCTGTCTTACAGGACCATCTTACATTGTGACTTTGCCATTCTGCCATCATCGGGTGGAATCTAGGCCCTCTTCCGTTGTGTCGGTCTCAACTGATAGAGTACGGTGGAAGGATATTGTGACTTTAGAGGGTAGGTTATAAAAGAAAATAAAGCTTCAGCTTAGCTGTCATTTTGGGATCCCGCTGTCATGCTGTGAGCAGCCCAGGACACATGAAGAGGCTACCGGTAGTGCCCTTGGCAGATAAGCCCCTGCTGAGGTTCTAGCCAAAGGCAGCATCAATAGGCTGACGTGGGAGACATCATTCCACCACAAGGTGCTACTTGACTGTAACCACACAGAAGAGAACACCCCCTATTCCTCCACCGAAGCAAAAACTGCCCACTTAATTTCAATATCAGGAGAGATGCTAATAATATAATACGAATAATATTGCTAATAAGATCCTAATAATCACGAGAGAAACGGACAATCAATTCTTTTCTTTTTTCATTACCAAAAAAAAACAAAACAAAAAAAACGGCTTGTTTTGCATACATACACAGATAATCGGAGGAAGAAAAAAACATTAAGTAGCTGAATATGTGGAGGTGTCTAGACTAGGGATTTGCAAAATATGGCCAGTAGGCCAAATCCAGCCTGCTGCATGTTTTAGTAAATAAAGTTTTATTGGACCACAGCTCAGTCATTTACTTATGGCCGATGTCTGCATTCATGCGACAATGTCAGAGCTGAGTAGTGTGACAGATAGTGCATGGCCCACAAAGACTAAAATATTAATACCTGGCCCCATTACAGGAAAAGTTTGCTGAACCCTGATCTAGACAAATGGCTGACTTTTCTTTTCTCTTATATTCTTTTAAAACTTTTGACAGTGGATATTTCCCATTTTGCAACCTAATATACTTATTTCCTATCCAGTTATGTAAAATTTTATATTAATATACAGATTTTCATCAAATGCAAATCCAGATTCTAAGGAGTCATGTATGTGGTTTTCATAATGGTTATGTGAAATCGAGTATGAATTGAAGAACCAAAAAATAAATATGGTCATTGACCAAGCAATGTGACACATTATGGTAAAATGTTTTATTTTTCTTTCTGTAACAAGAAAACAGCTAATAATACAGGCAACTCCTGACTGTTCAGAAGTTTACACTGGGTGGGATTTTGATGAAAACAAAACAAAGGCTTTCTCGGGTTTTTAACCAAAGGTAAATTGTTCTTAAAGGCCAACATCTAAACTTAATTAATCTGATGACAAAGTGCCCACAAATTGAATGGGCTTGCTATGTGGATTTTAAATGTGTTCTATGTGAAAAAATTACTTTGTCAATCAAGGCCAACATGGCATGATTCCTTCTTTACTCTTTGCATTACAACAAATTACATTTCTGCAGCATACAAGTAAAAAAGAAAAGAAAAGAAAAGAAAAAAAGCAAAAAACAAAACAAAAAACAAAACAACTATCTTACTCTCCCTTGTTAATTGCAAGTTTGATGGACGATGTTACCTTTACCTTTTGAATAAAGGGAATAATCATGGAAAGAAATACTCCGTGGACTTGACAACGAGGACAAGTAAGTTATTCTATCAAGGTTCCAACCATAGCTATTAGTTTAGTGGTTTTTAACACAAAGACACATAATCTGGTTGGAATCTTGGATTACTCTAAAGTAAGAAACTTTTTCACCTACTGTTTCAAAAAAATTTTCAAAATCCATTTACCCTTTAGGGTAATGAGTACTTCTGGTCCCCTTCCTAGAAACAAAAGTTAACAAAGACTAGTACCTAGAAAAAACAAAAAGATGGATAATACATCACTGACATATTTCTCCACAGTATTTGGCAAATGAGAGATCTATGAAATGTTTCTACTAATAGGGAGATAAGTATATTTCTGTCCTATTACTGATACACATAGCTTTCTTCAAAACAAATTCTTTAAATGGGGATGCCAATCTTAGAAATAGCTGTTTATATTTTTAATTTTTCTGTATGAGTATAAAATGCAATGATTTATATGATGACAAATTGAAAATTTAAAAGCTATACAAATAAAAGCTACATTGTTTTTCCTGTTTAGGGAATTGCCAGCTTTATAGGGAAAACGATTTATGACCTTGAATTCTAGATTGCATTACCTTATTTTTAAATATCACTATATGCTAATCTAAAATGTCTTAGCAGCAAAGGAGGAGGCTTGCATTTATGGGCCCTGAACCAATCCTTTCTGGGTTACTGGATTTTCAATTACCAAAATTATCACACTAACTATCACCTTAGTTTCCTGAAAGAATTAAAGCAGATTTCCAAAGTAGAAATTCTTAGGAGATGATATATGGGATTCTAATTTCTTGCAATGTAGGTAATCTTCTATGTCTATTTGATAGTTTTGTTATATTCATTTAGAAACATTAACATTTGACTGCAGAAAAAAAAACCCACTTTTGTTTCTTTTGTAGTTTTGTTCTTGCAGAGAATTCTGTCATTGTGTACACAGCATTACACAATTACACAGAAAGACTAAGGCTGGAATGGTTTCACATGCAATTCCTAAAATATCTACTATAAATTTTACATAGAGAGGTCAAAGATGTTACTTTTCAATACACATGGAGCTCTTCTGTCTGGAAAAGTAATAAGAATAACAGTATGGTTTTCATTAACAAAATGTAGACCAACAAAAAGCTTTGGCCCTTAACCTTATCTTCTTTTACCAGCTTCCATGAAGGTGAAAATCACAATAAAGATGTGAAGAGCTTAACTGTGGGCAGATACACACATCAGAATCTTTTAACAGGTCCAAGGTCTGATATGCACAGGCAAATACAGCAGCATCCTTAGGGGTGTTAAGAGTGTTTTTGCAAAATAAGTGGAACTATCCTGGGTGATCTACAGACGTGGTGATATCAATTAGCAACCCAGACTGCGGCTAGTGCTAACAAGGATTACAGGGTGATTCCGTGTTTTGCTGCCTAAGTCAAGACAGCAAGGCAAAATGAGTCAGAACTCAGTTCAAACCCTACCTCTGCTTCTTACAAATTTATTGACTTCAGTCAAGTTCTTCAACTCAGAACACAGTTTCTTTATCTGCCAATTAAGAATGTTTATTTCTAAGAGTTAGGTACTCCCCATAACCTAGCACAAGCCTCTAGCACTAGCCTAACACAAGCCTCTAGCATTGAAGTTCTAAACTACTTGGGGCCTTCTGTTTTGCCTTCTTCACTGAAGTGAGTCCCTAGAGCCTGGGAGTTACATCTAAAGACAGCAAATACTGAGTACATGCTAAATGTTGGTAAAATGAAACATCTCATCAAGGGAGTTATTTTAGGGATTACACACCCTTGCCATTAAGTTTAGCATACACCAGTTAATATTCATCCTTCCATCTCCCTCCCATGAAAGGGACATTCCAGCTGCTCTAGACATTCATGGTACCATTACCTGCTATCTCCTTCTGACAAGCTCTAGACATTCATGGTACCATTACCTGCTATCTCCTCCTGACAAATCATGGCCTATCCTGGATTATATTTTGGTTTCACTTCTTGTTTTCCCAACCAGACTGAAGACACCTTAAGGCAGAACTCCTAATCTGCATCTTAGTTTTCGTTCTTGCCTTATCTTACCCATTGCAAAAATACCTGTAGATGAACGAGTAGGTATGGCTGAATAGACGGATAAAAGAACAAATAAACAACCTAGAGTTGATAAGTCAGACTCTCAAATATCTGACCATTCAGAGGGGGATGGGGGAGTTTTTCTTTTCTACAAGGTCTTCTACTTCTTCGGCTGCATGAAAGAGATACATCATTTTTTTTTTCGTATTTTACTTAATTCCATTAGAGAGCTGGCAGGAAAACAGAAGGCAGGACAATAAATAAAGTAAGGTCCAAATGGGTCAGCATCATTACTGCTACACATTCTGCATCTTGACCTTCCCCTTGGAGTTTGGCCAGGCACCAACTGTTAGTCTGAGAGTGATTGATTTGAGCAATCACGTAAGTGTAAAATGTCAAGACTGCCTCTAAACTGAGTCATAACAAAAGCAAAGCAAAGTAAGGAAAGTGGCACAGATTCTACCCCATGGAGCTAAATATGCTCTCTGTCCTCAAATTTAACCTGATGTCAGAACTTATAGTTCGTACATAGTCAATCTGATTCAATATAGCTTTTTAAAATGTTCTCAACTCTCATTGAAATAGAAAGTGGAGTAGCACAGTAATTTAATGAGGAATCTGACTGCAATTATGATCATTAAAATAGTAACTTAATTTTATGCTGTCTTTGGGAAATGCTGAACCCAAGGGCTGCACATCCAAAGTCTGAGTTACACTGGTTTGTATCTTTGATTCATATTATAAAGTATTTAAATATGATAGATTTCAATTAGTAAAAACTATTGACTGTATGCATTCAAATTGTTGCTAAATAGTTTGGAGTGTGTGAACTTTCACTGTTAAAAGAATTCTTAGGATGATCTTCCTGAAGATAAAATTAATACAGCACTATTTATTGGTACTTTTAATGTAGAACCGGTAGGTGCTTGGACAAAGACACATGGTGTAAAAGTGTATGCTCCATCAAGGAAGTGAAAATTTTATGGGGTTGACAAGTAGGAAGATACACAATTTCAATAAGTGCCAGGACAGAGCTTACATAGAAGCCTGGAAATAGGAATCAGCTGGGCAAAGAGCGTGAATTCATTTGTATGAATCCATGCACATATGCATTGGCACACAACTTGTACATCCTCTGTGCACCAGTATGTGATGTATTAGATAAGGCTGAAATATAAGAAAGGGTTTTTCTAACGTGTTTTGTTTTGTTTTGTTTTGTTTTGTTTTGTTGAGAGGGGGAGAGAGAGAGAGAGAGGAAGAGAGAGCAAGAATGAGGGAGGGGCAGAGAGAGAGGGAGACACAGAATCCGAAGCAGGCTCCAGGGTCTGAGCTCAGCACAGAGCCCAGGTGGGGCTCAAACTCAAGAACCAAGGGATCATGACCTGAGCCGAAGTAGGATGCCCAACTGACTGAGCCACCCAGGTGCCCTTTTTATTTTTTAAAGTTTATTTTTTTATTTTTGAGAGTGAAAGCACGAGTTGGGAGGGGCAGAGAGAAAGAGAAAGAGAATCCCAAGCAGGCTTTTCACTGTCAGCAGGAGCTTGAACCCACAAACGATGAGATCGTGACCTGAGCTGAAGCTGGACGCTTAACCGACTGAGCCACCCAGGCGCCCCTAGAAAAGATTTTTCTAAGAAAAAGAACGTATAGCTCTTTCTTCCCACGCTCAAGTGATTTTGTTGGGTTGGAATTAAGGGCAGATATGGAGGACTGGCAGAATAGTAGTTCTGGAGCTAAATCCCTGTGATTCAAGGGCTAAATCACAAACAACTTTTGCTGCCATGTTTAAGAGTTTGGAATTCGTAGAACATAAATAAAAGTATAATTCTTAATTTAAATATCTATTTCAGTTTGGGTTTTACTAAGAATTCAGTAGAGGGGCGCCTGGGTGGCTCCCTCGGTTGAGCGTCCGACTCTTGGTTTTGGCTCAGGACATGGTGTCACAGTTCGTGAGTTCAAGCCCCATGTCTGGCTCTGTGCTGGCAGCTTGGGATTCTTTCCTTCTCTCTTTGCCCCTCCTCCACTCACACTCACTCTTTCTCTCCCTCTCAAGATAGATGAATATTAAAAAAAAAAAAAAAGAATGCAGTAGAAGCTTTATGTCTCCTGACTGGAAGTAATGTGCTGTCGACATGTTTTGTTCCACATTTCCTATCACTATTAGATAGCAAACTCCTCACTTTTCCAATTTAGAGACAAAGTTCTGTAATGGCCCACATGCTTTTACAGGTGCTTACTTCACATTCTGTCGTATTTGATCGTTGTTCAACAACGATTTTTGTTATAGTTGTTATTCAACTTTAAGAATTATTATCTTGCCGTTGAAATAGTTTATCATCATACAAGCATGTGTCTACTCAATTCCTAAGAATGACATAAAAGTAGAGGGAAAAAATCCCTCCATGAATTAAAACAAAACACATACAAACAAACAGAGACACAGATGTTTCCAGAACTGTGGCATCTGTAGGCAAAGCCACCGGGAGCTTTAATTTAATTTTTAAAATTCACCAGATGTCTGGTATTTCATAGATACTGGGTAGGTGTTTAGCTTATCAATTATTTTAAGATTTGATATTTCTGGTAAAAAAGACACATATACAGACTGTGTACACATACACACAACATGCATGCATACACACACATACACACACAAGTTAGCGAACCAGTTGCTTTAGATTCTAACATAAAATTATATACTAGCTTGTCAAGTTACTATTAATTCCCTTCTTATCTTGCACACCATACACCTGCACCTGAACAAAGCTGGATGACAGGTCCTTTAGAAAGTTTAGGCCTCTAACTGCTTCACTCATTCATTATGTTGAGGAAGACAACATGTTCTTGTCCAGATGAATAATTCATTGTGAAATTCTTCTGTGATTCAAGGAGCAGTTTTATGTAGTATATCTAAGACAAGACCTTTATCAGCCTAATAGGACCAGCAAAATACAATTCATCTTGATTTCCTCATGCACAAGAAGAGCGGGATAGAATATTCTGTGTTATTTCCACGTCATCTCTAATATACAATTTGCCATCACTGGTTCACATACAAAGATCCTGGAACCACAATATTCAAATAAGGGTTAAATTTTTTTTCCCTTCTGAATTTCCTCTCTCTTTTTCAGTCCCTCTAGAGATCTGCTGCCAGCATACTCTGTTGGCACTTATCACCCATCTTGAGAAGGGAATACTTGATAAAGTCTCTTTTTTGGCCTATCTGAAGCATGTCATGAACCAGTGCTAAGAAAAGAAAAAGCAATTTAAGCATAAATGTTCTCACAATGGTGCTTCAACTCCTGCCCCAAGAGGCATACAATGGCATCCTTTATCATAGTAGTGTTTGTCCCAGGGAGGTTTTGTTTGGAAGAATGGGTCAGAAAAGAAAGACCCCAGGAACTAGCACAATTTCCACAAAGCCAAGAGAGGCCATCTGTACAGTACTACATCAGATCTTCAAGTGCTGACAGTGATGTGTCCCTTTTCAAATGACTTTGTTTTACTTCTTAAATTTCAACAGACCTATAGATTCACAAGCCACAAAAATGTTTGTTTCTCTTCTTGAAGTCATGTGCAATGTTGATTATGAAACCTGGTGTAGTGGGGAAATTTCAGGGACAGGCATTAAAGACAGAATCTTGCATATAAATAAGTGTGTGCTTAATATATTTTTATATAATACATACTATACTATATCTTATATACAAATATATAATACAAAATCAAAGATATATAGCTTTCTGATGCCAAGCTCAGCTTGTATTTTGTTATCATTTCCAACATTTGGGGCATTTGTTTGAAGACTATGTCAAGAAAAAAAACTTTTACCACCTTCCTTACGAAAACAGAACAAAGCTAATTCCCACTTGTCCTCCATGAAAACCCACGTATCTATTTTCTAAATGACATTGGAATTAGTGTCGCCTTACAAACTATCCATCCACCACCTCTATTTCTAGTTTACCATTCTCATGATTTGGCTTCTACCTAAATAGAAGGGGGAAAAAAACTGTTTGTGCTTGGCTTTGCCTGGCACCGGGCCTATTGTAAACAGCTGACTCCAGAGGATAATTCTTAGGAATGAACCCGGAAAGGGAAAAACCCAGATTCTGTGACCTTACAACTGACTGACTCTCCCAAAGGGGCTTTGTTTCCCAACGTATTTGCTTTCAATCACTGGCCATCATTTTACATCAAATATCTTTTTTTTTATCATTAGAAAAGTCTCTATTATTCCAAGTGCCTGACCAAATAATGTGAATTCTAATAAACAGTTAGAGTCAATTATTAACCCACAGCAAATAAATATTCTTTTGCATTCCTAGAGCTTCTCAACAATCGATTCAAGAATATTTTACTCTCAGCACCTTTGAATCAGATGAATACAATCTTCTTGGATTATAATTTTAAATTTAAAATAGAAAAAGATGGGAAAAATGGATACAAAGAAGACTAAATCATAAAGGTGAATAGTGCAAATTTAAATAACATAGTGGCTTTATCTAATGAATATATTTGCAGTTCACTGAGACTTGATAAAGAATCATGTACTAGAACCAGAAAGAAATGTTCTCATACCTTACTGGTTAGATGACTAAGGTAAATCTATATACTCAATATACAAGCTAATTAACTCATGAAAGACAGTCACCAAGGGGGCATTATAAATGTCAAGTTTTCTTTACCTGTGCAACTAGAGAATCTCAAAACAAATAAACAAACTTTAGGAGTTTGACTTGATGACCTTTATGAAAACTCTGAAATTTGATGAGCAATATCTCAGAATTCTTTAGATTAACAAGAACCATTGTTCTTTCATGGAACTATCTATGCATAAACAGCAAAATCTAAAGCTTTGCTATGCTCCCCCATTCTAGATCAAAAACACAAAACTGATTAATTCAAGTTTTAAAACTACTTATTTATTATATTTTATATAAGCAGTACTCTGTAAAAAATAATCAGACTAATCAAGTATACACTGTCAATGAACATGTCATGTAGCAATAAGAAAAGGCAAAGACATAAGAAATAATATTTTAAGAAGAATATGATAGAGCAGTTAGCTATGAATTCTTATGGGATTTGAGATGCAGAGAGAAAAGTGATATACTTTTAAGAGAGAAATGTAGAAGAACAGTAAGAAATGAAGACAGAAAAACAAGGTGTGTTTCTAATGGAGAATATTCCAGGCGAGCAACAGAAGAGAAGTTTGGAGAGGTAGGTTGTGGTCAAACTACAGAGGACCAAGCAGCTCAGCAAGTAGGTACATTGAAAGTTCCTGAATGGGTAGGTCCTATGATCTCCCTGTATAGTATAAATGGACTGGAGAGTGAAGGATATGGCTGTCAAGGGACAAGAATGGAGATAGCTGGACTTGCATGGAGGCTAGGGCAATTGTATGGGCAAGGCAGAGACATACAAAGCCAGGTTAAAGGTAGTAACCAAGAGGGAAAGGATAAAGGATGTTTTCTGGGGATGGGAGGAGAGTGGATTCCAACAACTGAATAGATGTGTGAACTGAGATAAAGGAAAGTGGCATAGACAACTAGGAAGTTTCAACTCTGTGAACTGCAGGACCAAAAATGAAACTAGGAAATACAGGATGGAGAGAAAATTGGAGAAGGTGGTCAAGGTTAGGCCTATTTTTTTTTTTTTTTTTTTGGACCTGTGAAACACGGATGCTGACAAGCCACCCAAGTGAGTGACTAACCAGCCATGGAAAGTCAGGTCAAGCTTCAGGCTAGAAATGTGGAATGCTGAGATATGTAGGCACAAGTCATAGTTGAAGCCATGGAGGAATGCTGTGTTACTGCTCACCAATATCTGCTTCCCCTCCCTGGAGGAGATGATTCTTCCTTGCCTATGATAATCAAGCTTGACCACGGGACTTGACAAAGTCAAGTGTGAAGAATATTATATGTCACTTCCATTAAGAAACTTTAAGAGCCTACTGATTCACAATCTTCTTTTTCCCCCTGGTCCAGAATTGGGAATGTCCAGCTAGTGACTGCTTCATTAGCCTAACCTGGAATTAAATTAACATGGAAAAAACCCACAGCTAATATGTACTATGAGTGAGAAATAATTAGTTGTTGGAAAAGCCACTAGGATTTGGAGGTTGTTTATTATTGCAGTGTAAACTAGCTTAACTTAACTCATAGACCAAGGAGTTGAATAAGATTACCCAAAAAGGAAAACTAAAGAAAGTTCAGAAGCTGACCAAGCCTGGGACTTAACTCTACGATTTTGAATTTGGTATTTGATAGGGGTAAAAATGAGTTACATTTGCTAAGTTACTTTGAGAATATTTAATTTTTGTCATTACCTTTTCTGTATAAAAAAATCATTAAAAAAACTTGCTGGATCAGACAAAATCATCTAGCCATATTTGGAAATGTTTGCTGTTTGAATTATTCTGTAATGATTAGTAACCATTCTTACATACCAACAATTTTGAGTGTTAAATATATTTTTTAAATATTATTTTTATTTGTAAATTTTTCTTTGTGTAAATTCACTAACCTAGCACTCAGATAATGAGAAATAAAATTATGCTTTAATGTTAGGGAGTCTCATCTTGCCTAGAGGTAGGGGGAATAGGCTTTCTGTGAGCAGTTGGTGGTTGATCACTGAATATTATCTTTTGCTCACCATGCCAGCATGCAGACTGGCATAAGCAATGACAAAAAAAATCCCAAAATTATAGTTAGTGAATAAGAGCTTACCCTGTAGGGCATTTAGACATATTTGTTATCCCAAGGCAGCAATTAAAACCCACAATATATGATTTAGGAATTTAACAGAAACTGTCTGTCAAAATTACTTTTATCAAGTAGGTTTTCAATGAAACTTTATTATGACTACTCTATTTCTTACATTTTTGAGAATCCCAGGAAACCCTCCAAATTAATGTTCTAATTGAAGTCCACACCACTTCTCGTCCTTTTCTCTGCTGTTGTCCACCCTTATTTAAGGTTCTTATCTGTCAAACCATTGTATCCTTAGCATGTTTAAAGGCAATTAGTTTTTGTATATGCTTGGATTATTTTCATTAAGAATGATTTGGTAAAATTAGTAAAATGTGATTTAATGCATCTATATCTTTTATGTATGTATAAATCCACAAATCACAAAACAGCTTGCATATTAAGCAGTAGGGTTAAAATTTATTATTGAAAAATATATGATCCTTGATTCTAGAGTCTTATTTCTCTCTCCTTCTGCCCCCAAAGTGTTCAACTATTCTAGGAAACTAGCTCAGAGACCCATATCGTTTTCAAGGTTGTACTTCTTCCTAATCAATATGAAGAAGCAGACAGTAATAAAAAGGACTCACAGTAGTTTTAAGAAAACTCCAATTTGTCAGCATAGGTACCTCTAATTTATTTTGGAATACAAATGGTAAGAAGGAGACATGTCTCTGAAGGCAAGGGAAATAAAAGCAAAAATGAACTATTGGGACATTGAGATAAAAAGCTTCTGCACAATGAAGGAAATAATCAGCAAAACTAAAAGGCAACCAACGAAATGGGAGAAGATATTTACAAATGACATATTGGATAAAGGGTTAGTATCCAAAATCTATAAAGAACTGACCAAATTCAATGCCTGAAAAACAAACAATTCAGTGAAAAAATGGGCAAAAGACACGAATAGACACTTTTCCAAAGAAGACATCCAGATGGGCAACAGACACACGAAAAGAGGTTCAACATTGCTCATCATCAGGGAAATACAAATCAAAACCACACTGAAATACCACCTCATACCGGTCAGAGTGGCCCGAATTAACAACTCAGGCAACAACAGATGTTGGTGAGGATGTGGAGAAAGGGTTGCACTGTTGGTGGGAATGCAAACCGGTGTGGCCGCTCTGGAAAACAGTGTGGAGTTTCCTCAAAAATTTTAAAATAGAATTACGCTAAGACTCAGCAATAGCACTACTAGAAATTTATCCAAAGGATACAGGAGTGCTGATTTGTAGGGGTACATGTACCACTGTTACAGCAGCGCTATCAACAATAGCCAAATTATGGCAAGAGCCCAAATGTCCATGAACTGATAAATGGATAAAGAAGATGTGGTGTACACACACCCACACCCACACACACATACACACACACTGGAATACTACTCGGCAATGAAAAAGAATGAAATCTGGCCATTAACAACAATGTGCATTGAGGAGGGCACCTGTTGGGATGAGCACTGGGTGTTGAATGGAAACCAATTTGACAATAAATTTCATATTAAAAAAATAAAAATAAAAAACCAATGTGGATGGAACTGGAGGGTATTATGCTAAGTGAAGTAAGTCAGAAAAAGAAGGATATCATACGTTTTCATTCATATGTGGAATTTGAGAAACTTAACAGAAGACCATAGGGGAAGGGAAGGGGAAATAAGTTACAAGCAGAGAGGGAGGCAAACCATAATAGACTCTTAAATACAACAGAGAACAAACCGAGGGTTGATGAGCGTGGGGGACGGGCATTGAGGAGGGCACTTGCTGGGATAAGCACTGGGTATTGTATGTAAGTTGCGAATCAGGGGAATCTACTCCCAAAGCCAAGATGTTGGCTAACTTGACAATAAATTATTAAAAAAAAGACCCCACCCTAAAAAACAAAACAAAAACAAAAACAAAAGACAAAAAAATAAATGGGTAAGAAGGGTGATGAAAAGACAGGAGCTTTCTTGGGCTATTTTTCATGGATAGTTTTGTGGAAATGCCAATTTACAGATAGAATTCAGCTTAAAACATCGGGCAAGTGTTAGTCTTTCAACTATATGACCTTTCTTTCTGGGCAAAGGTCCCCCTGTATTAGGAAAGCAATGCACTGCTTTTTAATTTGAGAGAGAGAGAGAGAGCAGGGGAAAGAGGCAGAGGAGGAGAGAGAGAGAGAAACAGAGAGGGAGAATCTTAAACAGGCTCCATACTCAGTGTAGAGCTGGACAAAGGGCTTGATCCCACAAGCCTGGGATCATGACCTGAGCCAAAATCAAGAGTTAGACACTCAACCGACTGAGCCCCTCAGAAGCAATGTACTTCTGATGCTCATAGCTTTCTTCCTTTGGCTTTAGGATATCTGTACTAATTTACAGACTTTGCTATCCTTTCTGTCCTTGAAGAATTTTCTGTAGCTTCAGCTTGAAAGGGTACTTCACCATTTCAACACCATTCCAGTCATTAGGTAAATGCTGGAATCTCCACTGAGAATTTGTTTGTTTCATGTGGGTTCTCTCCCACAGCCCAATCCAAAACTTGTTTCCATTTAACCTGTGAAAGGACAGAGTCTTGATGACTCCCATCCTTTCCATTTTAGTTTCTAAGGTCGAGGGATGGAGGTATGTATTCGTAACTCATCTATGTAACAGAGAAAACACACACAGGAGTCTTTCCTAAACCAAGTTAGCAACTTTCCCCTCCATGTACATATATACTTTTAAATGATGAGAATCCTCAGCTTAACAGGATTTTTTGCCTTTTCAAAAGGATTCAAGGTAACCCAAATAGCCTTTATTGATAAAAATATCTAAGAATAGAAAAGTTTGGGGATAAGCACAAACTGTACATCAAATCCCGTGTCTTTATATCATGCTAATTTCTTTGTTCTTACTACCCACTATCTTTCTGCAAAAAAAAAATTATTTATGGCAAACATGGCTTTAGGGATCCTAATTTGTGCCTGAATATCTGGGAGCAGAAATTACACTCATCTGCTACATTACTGCTCATTCTCCTACAGCCCCCAAAATAAAGCAGTGAAATTTCAGCTAATAGAGAAAAGATTAATGCTTTCTCGATAAGGTTTTACATCTAAATTAATAAGATGGCATAATCCAGCTCTTGCTCTGGATACCAAAGAAATCGAACATGACAAGCACTTCTTTTTCCCTTTAGTATATTGTAACACAAAACTGGATGAATCAGAGAACCAAAGGAGTGAGGGAAAAATGCAGCCACTCAATAGACATTGTACTCAGTAGCTGCACCATGCTAGGGTACAAAGATGAGAGGTGTACTCAGCCTCAGAGAGTACTCAGGGTTCTCAGGCAGTAGGGGACATAATGCATCTACCCATAACACTCGGGTAAAGGACATGAAATATGTCATGGGAACTCGTACTGAACATTATCCCTTATAGATTCACATAGGAGTAAGCATCTCTCCAGATCCTTTGAGGAATATATAGGTGTCTAATGTGCAAGGCATATAACAAAGTTGCTTTATTCTGTTCCATATTTTCACTGTATCATTTTACATTTTCATCCGTTATGGCTGGAAGATTCTCTTCTGTTAAGATACTACTATTGACGATGATACAAATGCTTCCTAACCGTTGTCATTTGTAGGGCTTAGAAAACAACTGACGTGTACCACCCATTGTGATCTAGAAAAGGATTTATTAAACATGCAGCCATGAGTCACACAGGACTTCTTTTTCTGTAAATATTGAGGACCAATAGTCTTATATTTAAAAATGCCAGCCTAGAGAAACCCCACTGGCTTCCCCGGCCATGAATTAACTGCTTATTTGCAGGAGCTGTCCCAAGAGGCCATTCAGAGGCCATTATTTCACTGTGAAGACTCTGTTAAAAAGAATAATCGGGAGGCGCCTGGGTGGCTCAGTCGGTCGAGCGTCTGACTGGCTCAGGTCATGATCTCACGGTCCGTGAGTTCGAGCCCCGCATCGGGCTCTGTGCTGACAGCTCGGAGCCTGGAGCCTGTTTCAGATTCTGTGTCTCCCTCTCTCTCTGACCCTCCCCTATTCATGCTCTGTCTCTCTCTGTCTCAAAAATAAATAAGCATTAAAAAAAAAAGAATAATTGGTATCAATAACACTTACCTGTGTATGCAGAGGGAAGGTTACCCAGCCATAACAAGGCCAGATTCACACAGCCACTACTTAAAACAATGCAATGTTTGGGATTTATGAGAATAAGTCCTGTCAGTAATAATGCCCTTGTCTGAAGGGGCCTTCTCGATTCATCTGGCATATGCTACAGTGTATTCACAGTTAAATCGAATCTGCCATGCAGTTACAGGCTAAGGGGCGGCATACAAGATGTCAATGATACACACTGAAAGGGTTTACTTCTCAAATATGTGGCTTCAAATGCCTTTATGCTCTCGTGTTCCTCCAGAATAGCCACAGGACTGTTTCAAATGCAAAATCTGCAACATAACTAGTGATTATCTTAATCAGTTGCTGAAGGGTATTGGGAAAATGAGGGGGAAACAATTACCATTACACAGAAAGATGGATCAAGCATGAATCGATGCGGCAGGAACATAAGGAAACAGACATGGGTCTAGACAAGGGAAGGAACCCCCAAACAACGATGATGACAACAACAACAAAGATCATCGCTTAACCTGTTTTGTCAGAGCTGGTATTGATGGTATTGGTAGTGATGGAGGTGAAGGTAGTCTTTGCGCTGTCCTTGGCAGTTACAGATTTCTGCTTATTTTTCATGGCTTCCAGTGCTTTGAGCTTCTTGGCATGTTTCGTGCCTTTGTAGTGGGCCGCAGCCTGGCTCTACAAAGGAGAACAAAATGAACCGTGCAATCAGGCTCATTTCTAAACTGGCATTCTCTGTATTACTGCAAATACAGACTCCCTTTCAATAATAGGTACCATTCAAGCTAATTCTGGCAGTGGCCAAACAGTAGGGTTCTATTTAGAATGATGCTAGAAAGCAATGGGATTCAAGTTCTAAAACCTCTGGACAGAAGTAAGAGATATTCCATTGTTTCTCTTGAGAGAAATGTAGCTGAACACTAACACATCAACAACATTTTCTTTGTGGAGTGGGGAAAAAAAATTTGTACCCATATTCCTCTGGCTCTGCCACAGAGGATGCTGGGCTCCCAAAGATTAACAAGGGCCCCAGAAAAGAGTAGCTCTCATCTTCTTGGCTCAGGAAATGTGTTTTCTCTCTCTGCAATGTGTCTTATTAATACAATCCCCAACAGGTGTCTACAAGGAAAAGTTCACACATAACAAGGGAAGTGGGCACCCTGGAGACTGAAATTGAAGTTCGACAGTTCAAAAGCAAATGTACTGCCTAAGTCCAAATGAAGTACACACAAGCTGGGCAATTTTCTGATTCTTTCTTTCTCCTTGCTTCCTACAGAGGTAGTCTGAGAAATTCAAGGGACTGGCATTCCTTAAACACATGGATCTTTCATGTCCTGGTCCATGTTCAGGAGGCTCCAATGTGCTTTGACTACTTAATGGAGCCACAACAATTCTTTTACCTGTGCCTTCTGAGATTTTTTTCTTAAACAGTAATATACATTTTCCAAAGTTTATATTTTCTTAACATGATTTTGTTGTTGTTGTTCCTGGAGAGACACATTAATTGAGATAGAAAGTCATCTTAAAGAATCCTATATTTATTAATGCTTATTGGAAAACAAGGAGTCTTTGCTGCTTGGGGTGGGAGGGGACTGGGCAGAGATATTCTTAGATCAGAAAGTTTCCCAGCTCAAAACCCGTAAAAAGATACCTCACAAAGAAGAAATCTCAGTGGAGGACTATGTCTGTCAGACTACCCATTGCTTCCCGTGACTTATTTAAATCCGTGTTCCACTCCATGTTCTGGCTCCATTTTGCCAGAAAAAATAATAACCACACTGTCCTCTTTGTCACAGCAATTATGGTAAGTAGGGTTGTAGTATAATGTCTTTTTGTAAATAGGCAAAGAAATAATCCACACCTTCATTTGCATCATTCTGACAAATATTCTCAAAGGACTAGGTACCCTTATTGAAAGAACACTGGACAAGGAAATCATATATTAGAAACAGTTTGAACAGAGAGGACACTCATGCATCAGTTACGAGTTTTCCAACAACACATAACATCAAAAGACATAGTGCGAGCCAAAATGTGAAGTTAAGACTTGCTGTAGTTAATTGAAGAACCAATGATAGGTTGGATTGGGCTGATTCTACATAAAGAATGCCACTTTGATGAACAGAGTTGTGTCCTTTTTTTTCCTGCCTAGTTCTCCTTCTTAACAAATCGATTCTTTTGGCCCTATCTTTTGAGGGCAATATGCATTTTTAATAAAATCCACAATATAGATGGTCCTCTTCTCTAGACAGCTGGCTACACACTTTCTCTTAAAGCAAAGTTCCTCTCTTCTCTCTGTCCGCATTTTTATTCCTGACATAGAAGTGAATGTTTTATATGTAATATGTATTAAAAGACAGGGTTTATATTAACAGTGCTATCTCCATTTATACCTCATATATATATATATATATATATATATATATATATATATATATATATATTTTTTTTTTTTTTTTTTTTTTTTAAGGTTCCTTGCAAATCTGCATTCTCAGTAGTATTTCAAATCAGGCAAGACTCTGTTTTAACACACCATAGGACCAGGTGAATGTCACTATTTTGGATATTAAGAAACTTACTCCAAAGGAACCCCTGCAAGTGAAGAGAGTATTTATACCTCCCCAAAATACTCTCTCCACAGACAGGCACAGCTAAGCCAATGCTTCCATCCAGTGAAATGGCTCAGGGAGTCATAGAGAGAAGGGGGTGACAGAATAAACAAGAGTTGGTGGGCTCCCTCCCAAGTGAGACACCTGATCTATTAAAAACATAATAAAAATGTATACTCACTTGTTAATTGAGTAATAGTCCCAAAGCATCTTGATAATAATTATTTCAATTAAAAATTATCTGATTAAAAAAAAAAGGTAACTAAGCCTTCCCCAAATTTGAAAATAAAAAAAAAAAAGAAGATCCAAAGTGCTATGGAGAGATCAGGACATACAGAATTTAGGGGGAATGGTAATGTATAGAGGGGTTGGTAACACTGGAGGCGTCAATATGATTATGACAGTGCAGGGCATAAGTGGTGGGGAGGAGTTGGGCATACAAGTTGGAAACCAAATGTAGGCAGATAACCCTTTCTGGATATTTTACATTAGACCTTTATTTAATGTTCGTAGGATTTATTGGACTGCTCTTGGTTTACACCGGTATAAATTTTCTAGTCTCTGCATGTTGGCCCCATAAATCTTGATCCATCTTGATAGAGGTGTGTGGTATAAAGGTGTTTTCCTTGTGCAAAGGAAGTATATCCAGCGAGCTCCCTGTATCCCTTTCAGCCACTTCCTGGACTGAATCAATTATTCAGCCCCATCTAATATTTCTGTGACTGCAGACAAAGCTGTAGCCTAAGAGGGAGTCCTGCTGGGAGATTTTTTGAAAGCAGCAGTTGGTCAGAGACGTTTCTTTGGGCCTCAGCTGCTTTTCCTTTGGGCAGAGAGGCACTGGATGTACCATACCACCTCATATTCCCTCGGGGCTGTTTCCTATTATTAGCCTCTGAATCAAGTCATTCCCAGAAACCTGGGGACCATCGGACACAAGCAACCCATTATTTTTCACAGGAATGATTCCAAGGTTAAATAAGTGGACTACTTCATTATGGCACACTTCAGCATTCTGTATTTTGAGACTGAAACAGAATCAGATGATCATAGTACACAAAGAAGTGAGCAGAACAATAGAAACTGGGCTTTGACAACTTCCTTTTAAATAATGAGCGTAATATTAGGGTGTTGTATAATAAACGTCACTCTACCACCCTTGAAATAGCACATGACAGCATGAAATCTAACAAGTGTCATCCCAGAGGCAAATGCTGACATTAAAGATATGCACACACATTCCTGCAGAATAGAATGATGCCACTTTAAATGTCATCACCACATCCTAGTCATCAGTAGCCAGTCATACTTTCTCATCTTCAAATTTTATCTTCAGCATTTCAAAATGGCTTCAAGTTTAAATGTAACTGAAGTCCCAAAGTAGACAAAAATAACTGTTAAATGGCCACAATTGGGAGAGAAGTCTCATTCTTTTGAAATGCACACACACACACACACACACACACACACACACACACACGCACACACACACATACACCCACACATTTATTTTACTCAAGTAAGAGACTTCTTGATAAACCCCTATTCTCTTATGAAACTCACAGAATAATATTGTGTGAATATTCATATGCATCTATCATCTTATCTCATTACCATCAATACCTTGTACACTTTTATTCTATGTGTCCTTAATACAAGGTATCTTAATATGATTTTTAAAAACTAAATTTATTATTAGCACAAACATGTAGTTCCCACAACCAATATTAATTTTCATAAACACATATGATTTCAAAAGGAACATGGTAGTCTTTGTTAGTTTTTAATACGTAATTTTGCCACATATGAAACTGTATGAAAATTAAATGAACGTTATCATGTTAAAATGCAACATCAGAAAAGTAAAGTGTAGTTAATTGAGAAGTTGTGATCCATTTTGGGGCAGGGGGTACAGATAATACCTGAGCCAGATAAATTTTCTTTCTTTCTTTCTTTTCTTTCTTTCTTTCTTTCTTTTCTTTCTTTTCTTTCTTTCTTTCCTTCTTTCTTTTTCTTTCTTTCCTTCCTTCCTCTCTTTCTCTCTTTCCTTTTTTTTTATAATAAGTTACCTCATGTTTTTAATTTTGGCTTAGATTATTATTTTGAAGATAAAAAAATAAAATGACAAAACATGATACAGTATCCTAAATTCTGAAACACTTACTTTAGATTTACATTTTAAGAATTATTTTAAAAAATTACTTCAGGAAAGTTTAATGTTTTGGTTTATCTACATGCAGTTGTTTCTATGTTGTGTACATTCACTCAAGTTTAATACTAAAACAGTGTGTACAGGCTCAGCCCTATGGGTTAGGGCCAGTGCGCATTTTAAATTGGTCAGCAGTAGATGGGGTGCCTGCGTGGCCCAGTCAATTGAGCATCTGACTTCGGCTCAGGTCATGATCCCACTGTTAGTGAGTTCTAGCCCCATGTCAGGTTCTGTGCTGACAGCTCAGAGCCTGGAGCCTGCTTCAGATTCTGTGTCTCCCCATCTCTGCCTCTCCCCCCGCTCATTCTCTGTCTTTCTCTCTCAAAAAATGAACAAATGTTAAAAGATTTTTAAAAAAATTGGTCAGCGGCTAATTAAACATTTTGAATATCACTTTTGTATATACCAGCAGCAGATTTCTATTCTATTCTATCGTATTCTGTCTTAATTATTATATCTTAATTCTTTCATTATCAACTCTCAGCTTCATTTAACGTTGATAGAAATAAAGACATAGTGCTCAGAGAGCTGTCCCCAGACCAGTAGCCATAGAAGCAGCTGGGTTACTAGAGACTCAGATTCTCAATCTCCATCCCAGACATACTGAGTTAGAAATGATGGGGCTGGGGCTCAACAATCTGAGTTCTAAAACCTCCTCAGAAGCTTACAATGCATATCAAAGTTTCAGAACCACTCATCTTAAATACTAGAGCGTTTTCTTCAAAGATGGGCCCTTGTTTAGTAAATAGCCAAAGTCTAGGTTTTTTTAAGATTAATATTTAATCATTTGAAAATTTAACATTTACTAAATATGAACAACGGGTATCACCCAAGAAAAACCAAGACATAACAAGAAATAAAAAATAACTCCTATACACAGGCACTTGGGGGAACTTCTATCAAAGAGGGATAGATGCAAAAGAGCAAATCAACCTTGGTGACCTCCATACAATTCTAAAGTCTCACAGAAGTGCTTCCCAAGTCCTTGCAATTTTCTCTTTGCAATTTTGACCTCTGTTCTTCTAATTTTTGTTGTAGCCTGGCCCTCTGTCCCCATTAGTTTTACCTTTATGATGAATGCTTTGCTATGATACATTGGGGGGGTGGGGCATCCCCAACTCTATGAAAAAAATAAATAAAATCAAGCACAGGATTTAAAACATTACCATAACAAGTATATGGCCCACTGTTTTATTTGCAACAAACTGACTTAGTGTTAGACATGTCTAGCTTCTTTCATCATGTACTCACGGCTCTTTTACTGAGGGAAACTTCTAGCCAGGAGACACATAAAGACCACTCTGGTAAGCTGGGAGAATGCCTTCTCTGCTACTCCACTTAACAAAACATTTGAAGAAGGAACTGAAAGAGTAGTTCTTTGTTTTACGTTTGCCTTCCTGCAATGGATACAGGAACCTTTCAAATTCTCCTATATAGTGGGAAAAATGATGTGATACAGGTATTTTTCTCCCTTAATTACATGCCCCATAAGGAATATTTAATAACTTAATTTAACTTGTGATTATGTAGCTCACATGTTAAGTGGATGACTACATTACAAATAAAAATGAAAATTCACTTGCACTGAGCCCTAAAGTGAAAAACACGATTCAATTAAGAGTGTTCTCTTTGAGCTCAAGTGATTGATGCCTTACTTTAAATGTATTCCTGTCTTCTGTGCTTTTCAATACAGAAATGAACAGTAAGAGTCACAGGAATAGAAAAAAAGATAGAAAAAAAAAAAGAGATAATGCCACAAGAGTAGAGTGATTTTTATACAATAGCAGTACGCACTGGAAGAAAGAAATTTAAAAAAAAATAAAGTAAAAGAAGAGAGGCATGTCACAATTTCTCAGCTACATTAGGTAACTCTGATTTTAGAAGCAAAGAAAATACCTTGTCACTAAGTACTTATGTAGTTGTGAAAAAAGTAATCTAGATGGACTCACTTACCTCTTCGAAGTTTCTCAATACATCTACAAACTTCATGATTTTTAAACATTAACTATTTAATGTTTTCAAGTATGTAACGTGAGTGATAAAGTAGAGTACTTATTTAAGTGAGAGGAGCTAATTTGAGAGGTTTTGTCTGGTTCCTGCTGTGAAACCACGGTTTATGTGTATTTGGAATCCAGACAGCTGCCTCACTGACCTCTAGTGGTGGGGTCCTGAAGGGGGGGGTCACCGTCACGATGTCTGCTCTCTAGGGAGGACAACCACTTTCAGTGTAGATCAGGGAGGGACAGGCCTCCCTTGTATTCTCTTACAGAAAATACCACCACAAGAAGTAATTTTCAAGCCTTTGCATGACAACTTCCCTCTGTCTAGAGAACGGTTACTTGCTTGGTGGATATCTACTCATCACATGTTACCTCCTCCCTGCAGTCTTGGGTATGGCTGCATTATAACACTTGTCACTGACACAGGAAGGGTTAAATGTCTGTTTCTTCTAGTAGAGAGTGAATTTCTCAACAGAGAGAGAAAGACCTGATGCTACTCATCATTCTGTCCCTAGAACCTAGGATGGATCTCTAAATAGGTGCCGATTAAACGCATGTTGCATTAATTTCACATTTTGATTTTAAAATGGAAATATGCATATGGTGTCTCAATGGATTTTGTATGTGAACAGGGTTCAACTTAATTCTTTGCCATTCTTTGGCACTTTGCCTTATCTGCTGAACACACTTTAGGGGATTTTCATGGCACTTAATGCTGGAAAAGCATCTGGCACAAACACAAACTATTATTTTTTTCTCAGGGAGAAGCTTATCATCAACTGCAAATTGTGCTATTTACAGGCGCTCTCTTTGCATGGAACGAAGCAAAGGAATAATATCAAGATTGTTTCATTTTCTAAAAATTTTGATAAATAACAAGTTTTTTTTTTAAATCTGGGAAATGCAATGAATTATTCCAGTGATGACTCTGCAGTTTAAGATTTATCTGAAAGACTAAATTCCTATAGTAATTTTCAGTACTCGGAGAATGCTATTTTCTGTTAACACTATTTTTAACCTTTCAAAATGAAATATATTATGTTCTAAAACAATATAGAGAAATTAATTATGACATTGTTAACCCATTTTCCTCCCTGAAAACCCACATAATAAAATATACCCTGTATATGCTGAAAAAGAGTACCTTCCATTGGGGAAAAATTATTAAATTCCCTACATTTCCATAAATGAAGGAAGGGCTTCCCTCTATAATTTTATAGCATTTCTTTTTTTTTTTAGTGTTTATTTTGAGAGAGGGAGAGAAAGCACATGCACATGTGCACTTGGGCAAGTGAAGGAGGGGCAGAGAAAGAGAGAGAGAGAGAGAGAGAGGGAGGAAGGGGCAAAGAGACAGGGAGAGAGAATCCCAAGCAGGCTCTTCACTGTGGGGATCAATCTCACAAAATGTGAGATCGTGACCTGAGCCGAGATCAAGAGTTCGATGCTTGACCGACTGAGCCATCCAGGCATCCCATTTTTGTAGCATTTTTAGTCTCTAATTCTTAAATTTGAGAATTGTCCTGATTGCAACTTTAATGGACGTGTCCCAAAGATCACTTCTAAGACATGCAATTAACATGCAATTGCTAATAGGATTTATTGGGTTCACAAAATAATGGTTTATATTTGAGGCAGATGTTTTGTCAGTGTTGGGCACCATAACAGTTTTCTGAAGCGCTTTGGGTACACCAGGAAAAGATGAAGAATGATATCACATATAACGTCAAGAACCTAGACCCTTATAGGCATGATCCACCTGTGTTCCAGCTGCTGTCCATTCATTCACAAAGGACTCGCAGAACTGCGGTCAGACGTTCTTGTAGTTGTGAGAATAGAACAAAGACAAGTCAGACTGATAAATTACATTTACACACCTCTATAAAAAATACCAGAGTAAAAACATTTGAAAAAATATGAAAAATACTAGCAAATCCTACTGCAAAGAGGTTAAATTTCATATTATATAAAGAACATCTACAAAATCAGGAGGAAAAATGCCAATGATTAGAAAAATCGGCAAAGCCTTCATAAATTCAATGAAGTAAATTATCTCAAAGTACCTAAGGCTTCTTGGTATGGGGATTCAATAATAAAAATAAATGGCTATTTTTTGGTCAAAATAAAAGAAAGCTAATGTTCATCTGTATAAATCAATTTGGTGCCTAGGTTAGAACTCTGGAAATAAAAAAAAATTGTGAATAAATTGTTATTTTTGGGAAATTGTGGGTTTAGGAAGGAGAGAAAACAAAATACTTTTAAAGAAGATAAGTTATTCCAACTGGACCCACCTCAAGATACTCCTGTGACCTAAGAGATCTGAGGTGAGACATTTTATGGGCAAAACCCAGCAAAATCACCCAACTGCTCTAATAATGGTCTCTTCTTGGACTTAGGAAAATATTTGGTAGGCAGAAAAAAAGTGTTTGTTGTCATTTTTAGCTTCCTACAACCAAAGTTGCAGAAAGAAATGGCTATGGCCTTGGATTAAGTTTTGGAGGGAGGGTGAGCTGGCAAGAAACAATGGCAATGACTCCAGAAGACTGAGTTGTCTGGGCATGCATAAATGCCTGACTTCTTGTTATACCAAAATTTCTTCCTTTTGCATAAAAAAAATATTTATTTTCCATGATTGACCATGGGTACAGGAGTTGTGTTAGGCACTCTAATCCCAAGAGTTTAAGGCTTAGAGAAAACTTCCACAAATGGTGAGGTGTTAATAGCACAGTATCCCTTGTGAGCATTCAGTAGCCCTTGGTGGGATTCTGGCCAGAGGGTTTCTTTTTCCTGAGTGATGTCTGGTGGAGGAACTCAGTGTGCTATGAATGCATTAAGGAAACCCTGTTGTTCCTTTACACAGTGGATGTTTGTTTGAAGCATTTACAGAATGCTCATCTGTGCCAGGTAGTGTGTTAAAGGCTTTATATGAACATTCGCACCCATTCCTTACAAAGATCTATGAGGGAATGACACTGACCGTGAGCTTTTTATAAATGGAGAGACTAAGACTCTAGAAGCTAGAACCACTCGACCACATAGTAAGGGCAATGCACGGTGTGTACCTGTCTAACTCCAAAGACCACAGACGTAGCTCTTCTTCCCAGTCCAAAAGAGACTGGAACATGGAAAACAACCTGTTATACAACTTCATAGTGGCTCACCTTGCAAAGGACACAAGTAAGACTAAATAGGGCACAGATATTAAGCTCATAAATAAAAAATCTTGATTTTTGTGGTCATTAATTCATAGAATTTCACTCAGAGTCTGTCTTAGGCCCATGCTTTAGATACTATTATTAGCAACATTCTGAGGGTCTACCTAGTTTAATTCTTTCCATGCCAGTTCCAATAAAGCGATGCTGATGCTGTAAACACAGTACAGAAAACTATGCGGTATTTGTTTATATCCCAAAATGTGAAGCCTTCAGGCATCAGGAAGTATTATTGGGCACAAGTCAGCTCTTGCACAGAGAACCTTGTAGGCTTGGTTAAGGATTATATTCTTTACTCTCTATTCAAATGGAAGGCTGCTTGATGGCTTTGAGAAACACAGAAACACACAAATTTTGCATTTTTGTGAGATCACTCAGCAAGAGCAAAGAACTCTGGATGGGAGGAGAGCCAGAGTGAGAGAGGAGCAGAGGAGTGGATTCTTATCGCAGTGGCCAAAGGAAGAGATGGCCACGCTAAGAATTAGATGATGAAAGACAAAGAAGAGAGAGAAGAGGGCACACATTTGCTTAATGTGGGAGTTAAAAATGTCAAGAATTGATGATGACCTTTGAGAGGTGGTTCAAATATGCCTCACAGGTTTCTGGTTCTTGCAAACACACGATTGGAGGTTCCATCCCCAGAACTGTCGGTAGTGACAGAGATCTAAATGTCTGGGGAAAGAGCGTCAGTTGGGTTGGGATATGTTGCGTTTCAGGAGTCTTTAAAACATCTACGTAAAATATGGGCTCTGCGATTAGCTATGTGGTCTGGAACTGAGAGATGAAGTCTAGGCTGGAGCTAAACTGGGGAGTTATCAGAAACAGATGGTAACTGAAGCCACTGGGAAATGCCATTTGAAAGGCAAATAAAAGATTTTTTCCTGTTTAACCACTGAAACACAATCCTTAATCAGCTGCAACATTTGAATGAGTGAATGAAGACTCTGGTCGTGTATGGGAGAACATATTTCCAAATTCTTCACTGAGCTCAAGTATACTTCAGCACTTAGCTTCAAAGCAAGTCTTTCCTTAAAGTGCTTAAAATCTTCAAGTTTCAGTCACACGGTGAATCACTCCTTTCTTAAACTTCGCACCAACATAAGTGAACTAGGAATAAATGACACACTTCTCTCATATATAGAATGTTGTATCTCAGCATTGGGTCTCTAGAGGCTGGATTCATGAGGATAAAAGTTCTCTTGCTAGAGCAGCAAAATGAGATTTGGTAAAAGTCCAACTACTAAAGGCCACAATGAGGTGGCCTCTAGACATGGCAGTGAGTTGTTCTCTCAGTTAAAATTGTAGCGGATGGAATGAGCCACTTACAGAGATCTTATTAAAGGGTAGGTCAAAAGCAACAAGGCAGGATGAGACTACTAATCAAGGGCTGACTGAATGTAAAAGAGAGCTGTGCTTAATGAATATTATTAACATGTCTGAAGTAAGACCGTCTTAGTTGAATAGGTCTCACCCTGGCATCTGGAAAAAGGGAATTTAAAGATTAACTTCATCTAGGTTTCCTTCTCCCCCCCCCCCCCGCCCCCCCACCTCCGACAAATGTGGGAGAAAAACAAAACAGAAGCCCTATATCTGTGATGACCAAAGGAGAAAGGGTTTGTTCTGTAAATCAGGTTTTAAAATTGTTTATACGTGTGACATTTACAAGTCAATAATTATAAAATTTAAGTACTTTCCGGCTTCTACATATGAAGGAACAAAACCCCACAACTCAGTAAGATCACTAAATCTAAGATTCTTGTCTACATTTTTTTCAATATTCTCAAGTGTTAATTTTTAATTAATTAATCTATTTATTTATTTATTTATTTTTAGAGAGAGAGAGACAGAGCCTGAGTGGGGAAGGGCAGAGAGAGAGGAGACAGAATACGAAGCAGGCTCCAGGCTCCGAGCTGTCAGCACAGAGCCCAACACGGGACTCCGACTCACAAGCCATGAGATCATGACCTGAGCCAAAGTCGACTCATTTTCAATTTTTAAACAGCTCTTTCATTTTAATGCTTTTGGGGGTGTGGGGGGCTGCTTTTGACATGTTTTTCCAACAGTATTTGTGATTAGCACTAAGAAAAGTCAAAAAAAGTTTTCTCTAAATAAGACTTACTAAAACTTTTTGACTTTGTAAATATTAAGAAATTTCTAACTATTGAATTTTCTATGATACTATATGAATCTCCACATTGTTTGAATTTACCAGGGTCAAAACAAAACTAATAAACATCTATATTTTCATGACAAGTTGGGATATTTGTATCCAATCTTAAATACCAGAGTTGTCTAAGTGATGCCTGTTAATATCACCGCTTCCAATGCTTAAACCAGCAAGTGATTCCCCCCTTGGGCATACATTAACAATTTACTTTTTGCAGACAAGTGCACAAATATGATTAGCTTTTGCAAATTGCTCTTTATTCTGTTACTAGTAAGTAATTTTTATATTATTACAGTGTAAACAGATGCTATTTTCCACTACATATTCAGCTGTAATGAGCTAATTTAACGTATTAAAACAACAAAAGAACTTCAAGAATGAGTCAGTGATTCAAGTTGCGTGGAAACCAAGGGAAAAATCAAGCATGAAGTTTGCAAAACTGTTCCAAAATTCCGTTTTCGATAAGGAATTGTGGAGCCCCTGTTCTTTGAGGCTGCTTAGCCAATGCTGTGTGTGCACCTTTGCATGGTGAGTCCTGCAATCCTTCAAGCGGAAGGGTTCCACATGCTCCTCTGCTCATTGTGCTCCCAAATCCTGAAACGCTATTAGTGTCCCTCCTTTAGGTTGAAGATTACATTTATTTATTTACTTGTTCATTTAAATATTTATGTATTCAACTAGTGTTTATGCTGTGGGGCATTCCAAAAAGATAGGCATTACAGGAAGTGGATCAAGAAAAGGAGATAAAGAAGATGTAGTAATGAAAATAGGATAAGCCCCTGAAGAATCTCATATCACAGAAACCAAGAGAGATAACGACTTCTGGAAGGGAAGTCACTACTGACTGAGGCTGCTATGTCAGATAAAAGGAGTTATGGAAGTGTCCACTGGATTTTATAACATATGTATTGTTGGCAACTGTAATACAGAATAGGATCATTTAGTGCTTAATCAATTGATTAAAATGATGGATTTTGGAAAGGTCTGGAATAAATGAAGGATCTGAATGCTTGGTCAAGCAGTTGCCAATTTAGGCGGCCTCCAGATGCAAACTTGGTCATCTGACACTATCATTCTGAACTAAGCACTATTATCTAATTCTACTCACATATGTTTCCATATTATAAGTGGATATCTGGAAACAGACCTGCATTTTGATTCTATCATTCATAAAAGCACAAAGATGAGTAAACATTTTCAATAACATCAATGAGTTATTTTTAAATACTTTTACTTTTTTTTTTTATCAAAGTCCTCAGAGTAGAAAGTCTTGAAAGTTTAAATAAAGACAAGGGATAATACAAAATAACCTATAAACAAACCATCTAATATTAATCCTTTCAGATGTTCAGAGATTTTTTTTCCTATCAGCAATAGTTTCCTATAGTAGCTGTTGCTCAATATCTATTTGTTGAACTAATTATATGTTATTATATAAAAATTAAGAACACACTCTTTACTGTTACATAAAATACTTTACTGATTAACATATCTTCAACATTTCTGTATTTAATCAAGATTGTTTCTCTCACACCCTCATGATGAGTGCCACTCTTAGAGAGAGGTGATATAGCTTGGTATTGTAAGCAACAAGCTAAAAAGTGAAGGCACAGCTCCCCACTAGTCTCCCAAGTTCATTCATATATCCAACATAAACCATTTCACCTGAAAATTTCCCAGTCCCTAAAACAGAGCAATGGTACAAAAGGTTTATAAGCAGTAAACTGATTTATTTGTTATATTGAAAGTAAATTTTCAGATAAAGACTAAATAAGAGTCTAATCTTAACTTAGACTTTCCTCTATAGATTAGTATTTAAATTGGCTACCCTCTGGTCTTCAATATCCTTCATGTCTGGAATGGCCATGACTTGTTAAGTCACCAAAACCACATGGAACCAGATGACCAGAAATGCTCAGTGCAGAAAACCAGTAAAAGAGAAATACACATCCATGTTCTCAAGTCTCTCTAGTTTAAGGCCTATTTGTTATAGCAGCTTAGTGTAAATATAACTAATCAAATCCTTTCCATAGATTTTCAGGTAAGGAAAAAAGAACATAAAGGTGCCCAGAAAATGATAAAAACAGCAAATACCAAATATTTGCCAACTAATACATCCTACATACTATGAAGGGATTTTATCAAAATTAGGGTTTATTATATTAATTTCACAGATGAGGAGACTGAGATTCCTAATGTCTAAGTGACTTGCCCAAGGTCCAGAAGGAGTAAGTCAGAGAGGAAATATCTGAAACCAGGTCTTCTTGTCTCCAAAACTCATGATCCTTCCATTACAACATGAAGAACTTTTCAAATTGTTCTGTCTTTAGCACAAATATTTAGGAAAATGAACTATATATTATATATACATTATATGTATAATACATATATATATAAATTAATCACATACATACACACACACACACACACACACACACACACATACATAACCAGAAGGGGAGAAAAGATTTTTTTAAAAAGCCCTGATAGGGGCACCTGGATGGCTCAGTCGGTTAAACATCTGACTTCAGCTCAGGCCGTGATCTCACGGTTTGTGAGTTCGAGCCCCACGTCGGGCTCTGTGCTGACAGCTTGGAGCCTGGAGCCTGCTTCTGATTCTGTGTCTCCCTCTCTCTCTGCCCACTTGTGCTCCGTCTCAATCTCTCTCTCTCTCTCAAAAATAAGTAAAATGTAAAAAAAAGAAAAATTTAAAAAGCCCTAGTACATTTCCTACTTTCTTCTATGATCCTATATCTTTACCACAGAAACAAAACAGAATCATTTTTGTAATATACTAGCTACTTTCTGGGGCACAATGTCAGGAATTCACAGAAGAAATTTATTTCTTCTTCTTCCTTGGCAAACAGCCAGACTATACTTCTCTTACACCTAGGTAGCTATGTGGTTGAGTAATAGACAATGACTCTGAGTGTAAAGGACCTGCAATATGTCTCACCCTGGTTTACTAAAACTTCCTAAGCATAGTTTTCTAGGTTCTTTCTCTTCTGCCCATTGGATCAAACAAGCACAATCACCTTAGAAGCCACACTCTAAAGATGTTAACACCATAAAATGCAAGGGCCTGAATTTCTGAAATCACCACTTGGAAGACATGTGTCAATGGATGAAGTACACGTATTTTGGATATTATGTAGGAAAAATTAAAATATTGACTATTAGAGCTGGTATATATCTTTTGATTGATTTACACAACAATCAGGGTTATATTAAACTAACAAAGGCATTTACCTTCTTATTATGCTTTAAATCTAGATAAACAGAGTTCCCAGCCAAGGAAAAGAAGAAACAGTGTGTGAGCAGATAGTCACAATTAAGTCTGCAAATTTATTTTTTAAGCTAGTCTTTGCCTAAATGAAGACCGAAGTACTCCGAAAATCTACAATTACATGATTCTAAAAGAGGCAAGTTTGTGATGTATCTTTCTTTGGGTATTTCTTTGGATAGCCTAGAGTAACGAAAGACCTAGATGTGGTGCTAAACCATAGATATGGATGGACTCAGATCACGTCTATATATTACCTTCTCAATCCTACCAAATCAATTTCTGGTATGGACAGCACACCCAGTTTCCCCAGATGCTCTACCTGAAACCAAAGGTGGAACTATGACTGAGGATTTTCTCAGTATTTTCATCAAAGCCGAGTAATATCTTCTCATCATAGCGCAAAGGAATTTCAGTTTCTGATATCCTATTTGACTTTGACAATAAATCAAAAGATCCTGCTCCTTCCTAGAGAGTCCTGCAAGTGATTGATGACACTCCCCCAAATTTTAACGTCATGCACTTCAAAAATAAGTACTACTTTTATTTCAGGAGCCCTTCACATCCACGGTTTTTTATGTGTCTTCCTTTTTCCTGGCTGTCCTTTCTCATCACATACTTAGGAAGCTTAAAAAAAATAAAATAATTTACTCATGCCTTTAAAAAAACATCTTTTCAGCAGACACCAAGATAATCTTGTGATTCTTTTTTCAATCTTACATGAATTTCATCTATAGACCTCAAGTCCCTTTTGGAAACATCCATTCATTTTTCACCATCTTCAAGTGAAGAAGAAATATCGCCTCACAATAGGTGTGTTAATGCACACACACACACACACACACACACACACACAAATGAAATACAGTACTTAAACCTTTCTATAAATCTTACTATAACCCAGAACCCAAAAGAGCATGGTTCTAGGTCTATAAGCTAAGCATTAGGCATAAGTCTTACTTTAGTAAAATGGAATGAAATGAAGTTTGGATTTAATGGTTCTGAATTTAATATTTGGCTTTCTACTCATGGACTATATGACCTTAAGAAAGTTATTATTCCCCAAATCTCAGTTTCTTCATTTGCAAAATTATTATAGAGAAGGCTATTCTTTACTTTGTGAGGCTCAAATTGGACAAGCGAAACTTCAGCGCCTTGAATAAAAACTAAATTTGAATGAGAAATTCTGGAGTCTCCATCCTGGTGTTTGATTCAATATCTTTTCATCACATTAGAACCCTTTGGTGGAAGGGAGAGCTTTTTCTCTACCCAACTCTCAGATGTCCCCCCCGCCCACTTGTGGGAACCTCAACTAACTGCCTCTATCAGCTCCAAGCTATACTAATGGGAGAAGACAACATTAGTAGTCTTAGCAAGACAGGGAGAAAAGATGTTAGGCGTGTTTTCATAATCATTTAGAAGAGTTATGTTAAAATAGACCCTCAGCGTGAGGGAAAAAAAAAGTTCGCTTTACGGGTATTTCATTTTAAGGAACTTGAGAAGTCTGAGCACCCCCTCCAGAGCCCAGAGGATACAAGGTCTAAAGTTGCCCTTCTCTGCTGTAGATACAGCTAAAGAAAAACCAAACAGAAGCAGATGATGGACAGTCAGCTCTGGGGGAAATGCAGAAATACAGAGAACAGCTTATCAGCATGTCGGTAGAGGAAGAGAAAAGTAAAATAGGAAATGAGGATGAGGAGGTAAGGGAGGAAGGGAATCCCTGATGCCCATCCAAAGGGACTAATGGATCTCTTTAGGGACTGAGAGGAGAGGTAAATGAATTTGTGAATATGCATGGTCATCTAATATATGATTTCTCTACTGGCAAGAGGCTAGATGTTGCCAACCTAATACTAGGGTTGTATGAAGGCTGTAACACAGCCTGTAACACAGCTATGTTTTTTTTTTTTTTTTTATTTTTTAAAAATGTGTTATTTATTTTTGAGACAGAGAGAGACAGAGCATGAGCAGGGGAGGGGCAGAGAGAGAGAGGGAGACACAGAATCGGAAGCAGGCTCCAGGCTCTGAGCTGTCAGCACAGAGCACGATGTGGGGCTCGAACTCACGAACTGTGAGATCATGACCTGAACTGAAGTCGGACGCTTAACCGACTGAGCCACCCAGGCGCCCCAACACAGCTGTGTTCTTAAAAGTTGTGGCAAAGAAACAATCCAGACTTGTAAGTAAGATGGAATACAGAATATCTGCTCTGTTATAAAGTAGGAGTAGAAGGGGGCAGGAAATCAATCCCTAACTCTTTGGTCTTCTTCCTCACCAATGCCAGTTCATCCCCCTTCAGTTGCTTACTGGGAACTTTCTTTGGGACTCTTAAGACTCAAGGGGAAAGGGTGGGATGTTATCAAGGTACCTTTTAGTTAAAACATTTTATCCTGCTATCATGGTACATTTAAAAGAAATAGGGAGCAAGCTATAGAGGTTTTGGAAACATTTCTTTTTCTTCTTCGAGTATTTTAATTCTTGTTAAGCTTACCTGAAAAGGCACATTCTAGGCTTATTTTTTTCCTTTAATTTTTGGTGGGAAAATAAAGTGTTTTTATTGTTGTTTTTGGTTTTAAATTTTATATATTTTTTAATGTTTCTTCTCATAATGTTATTTTATTTTTTATTTTAAGTTTTAATTTTAATTCCAGTTAGTTAACATACAGTGTTCCATTAGTTTGTGGTACACGATATAGCAATCCAACACTTCCATACATCACCCTGTGCTCATCAGGACAAGTGCTCTCCTTAATTCTATCCTCCCACCCATGTACCCTCTGGTAAACCTCAGAGCTGTTGTTTGTTTTTAATTAAATGCCCCGGAGGCTTGACTACCATCACACTTAGTTTCAACTCCCACTCTCTCATTTGCTCTATAATTCAGATCTGTGTCACATTTTCTCAAGACTTTTCAAGAAAACAGGAAACAAAACCACGGTTCAAACTGTCAAAAGATGTATCTTCCCTTTTGCAGTGGCTCCAGGCAAGCAGGATCTCTAATGATATTCAAGGACTTTGTGGTCAGAAGACTGGGTTCCACCTGCTTGCGGGCACAGGGAGTTTATGCAGCTTTTTTAAAAAATATTTTTAAAATGTTTATTTATTTTTGAGAGAGATACAGAGACAGAGTGTGAGCAGGGCAGAGAGAGAGGGAGACACAGAATCCGAAACGGGCTCCAGGCTCTGAGCTGTCAGCACAGAGCCCCACGCAGGGCTCGAATTCACAGACCATGAGATCATGACCTGAGTCAAAGTCGACGCTTAACCGACTAAGCCACCCAGGCGCCCCAATGCAGTTTTTTTTTTTTAAAGCTCAAGCTTCTCATTGGCAAAGTAGAAGTAACAATCCATGATTACCTGTTCATTGATGCTTGCGTCAAATGTTGTTATAATCTGCCCCATGTACTAAACTATGTGCTAGACACTAGGGCTGCGGTGGTGGAACAAAAAAAAGGGGGCGGGGTGGGGAGACAGACTCAGTCCCTGGTAAGCTTGGCATTATCATAAGGATTAAGGAGTCACTGAATTTAAACACATTAAATGCTCCATACATGATAGTTATATCTATGATTGCTCACGACACTGTTATTATTATGACACAGAAACCAATCCTGATGCAGCTTATGAGGCTTTTAGGGGATTTCTAGATTTCCATTCAAAAAAAAAAAAAAAAGAAAGAAAGAAAAGAAAAAGCAAAATGAGCAATTTGCTTTCAGATGAAGTGTGCTTCTCCCACACTAGACTGCTGTTAGAATAACCAAAATGTATTTGCATGCACGTATGCATGAATCATATTAAACTGCCAGCATGTGACCACTTTGAACCTATAAAATTAGCAATTTCACATGGCCCATTCTAACGTCAGCAAGTGGGGGTGGGGGAGGGCATGAAAAGATGTATGTGGGAAGGAGAACACAGTGATGAATAGTACATGCTGCAAAAATTTCACTCTCTTCAACATCATATTTAACTATAGATTTCTGATAATTAGATTTTAAAATATTCTTAAAAAGGGAACATTTTGGCTTCCTTCTAGCTATAGTTCCAATATGAATTCTCAAGCCTAATAGAAAACACTTTTAAAACAAGATCCTCGGGGTGCCTGGGTAGCTCAGTCAGTTAAGCATCCCACTTCAGCTGGGGTCGTGAACTCGTGGTCTGTGAGTTCGAGCCCCCGTGTCGGGCTTTGTGCTGACAGCTTGGAGCCTGGAGTGTGCTTCGGATTCTGTGTCTTCCTCTCTCTCTGCCCCTCCAGAGACACACTCTGTCTCTCTGTCTCTCAAAAATAAATGTTAGGGGAACCTGGGTGGCTCAGTCGGTTAAGCATCCGACTTCAGCTCAGGTCATGATCTCACAGCTCATGAGTTCAAGCCCCGTGTCAGGCTTTGTGCTGACAGCTCAGAGCCTGGAGCCTGCTTCGGATTCTGTGTCTCTCCCTCTCTCTCTGCCCCTCCCCGGCTCACACTCTGTCTCTCTCTCTCTCTCAAAAATAAACATTAAAAAAATTAAAAAAAATAAATGTTAAAAAAAATTTAAATGAAATCCTCTGTGCCCCATATCTGAAACAAATGCAAGTGGCATTTGTATACAAGTTTGTATCTGTCAGTTATCACAAGATAATATCCTGAGTAAAGATTCCAAATTGAAATATGTCCAGCGACTTCCAGCAATCTCCCCCTTCTTCTTCTTCCCATTGTTGTTCATCCTTCACCAAGTCATTCCAGCACATGTTGAGTTTATGCAACAGTTACTGAATGCCTACGATGGCCAGAAACTATTCAGACACCGTGTGTTCAAAAACACAGGTAAGGGAGTAAATCAAAGCACTTCACAAAGAAAAATAGCCTGTGAGGTTCATTATCTGGCACTACAAAATATCACTACCGTCTGGTTTGGGAGTTCGGGCAACTGCCTCACTCAAGGTCCTGAAACTCAAGGGTTAAAGATCTTGCGATTCAAACCGAGTCTGTATTCCGTGAAGATGGATATAATCACTGCCATCAATTGACGAGTTATGCATAAAGCGATAGTGACAAACAAGGCCACAACCCATCACAGGTCCCTGAAATTACTGATGTAGTACCAAACCTCTAGCGAGTGAAAGAACAGGTGGCCCTCGCCCTGTAGGCTGCGGCTCTAAATCTTCCCAATGGACTGAGGAATAAGCACTTCAGCATTTAACAGGAGCAGAGGAAGTCACTTCATCACCGGCCTGTCGCATGAATTGCTGACATAAGAAACTTTTCCCTACCTAGAAAACCACAAGCACCGAGCGATTGCTTATCAGTTGGAAAATACCTATTTCTCCTCCCACCACCCCTCCGCCGACCACTGACAGTCTCATATCTGGAAATCAAAGCCAGTTCTCTTTCAGGAACATTTTGGTGCTCTAAGCATTTGAACTCCAGTCATTTTGCACTAATCCTAAGCAGCAAACCTTTTGCGAATCTGTCAATGGCATATAAATTTATTTATAACTATTGCTGTGCATCTATTATCCATCTATATGACTCAAAATGCCAACTGTCTGATACCTGAACAGCAGTTCACTGGATATCATTTTTGAAAAATGTTAGGTCAAACCCACATCTATTATAGAAGATCTTGCGGTTTAGGATTAGAAACAGAGAAAGAGAAAACCCAGAATCAACCTGTCAGTTACTAAGTCAAGCTACAAATTGCTCCTAGAATTAATTTCTACCTATATTTAAAAAAATAACTTAGTGACTCTGTATGCTTAATGCCTTATTGGAAAGAAGAATTGGCCGAAAGGATAGAACACATTGGCAGGGGCCAATTAACATGCAATCATCTAATTGATGAAGAAAGATAAAGAAAGAATTAGACATTTAGCAATCCTTGCCACAGATATGTAATTTGTGATTTTGGAAAGACACCAAGTTTGATAAACATGACCATTTTGATGCCAGTATCAAATACAAGAAGGAAAGAGAATTAACTCTAAATCCTACTGTGAATCTGTTGCTTTGCTTACAACACTCCCTTTAAGCCTCAGTGACATCTTGCACAGTAGTGTTATCATCTTCATTGCACGAGAATCTGAGATTCATAGAAGTTAAACAAACTGGCTCAAAGTCATACAACAAATATGTGCTGAGACCGGATCAGCCTGATCCAAGGTCCCTTTGTCTTTCCATTTCATGAATCTGGTGCAGACAGTAACCTGGAAAATAACTCCTTTCTCATCTGAACTTGCATTTTGTGGATGAGGTGCAAAGCTGAAATGATGGTCTTGGTGATTTATCAAGGGATCATGCAAAGATTCGAACAGATTGCCACATCAACACTCTAGAATGTTTACTATAGCAGGCTTAAAATAATCCTCCCTGCCCTGCCCCTCTCCAAGCTCAACAAAAGGTAGTTTAGCTCTCTTACACAAAGAAACTGGAACTAAGCTCAAACTCCCTCAGCAACAAATCACTCACATGCTGACCTGAGAAGGAGAGCTGGAGCACTGCTTTTACACCCGCCACTCAGTCGGATAAGCACAGCTGGGCTGAGGAGACCTCTTTTCCTAAATTCTGTTGCCAAGCTGAATTTTATGATCTTCACTGGCAGATGATCAAATACAAACTCTTAACTTACAGCCAAGTTATCTTACAGCAGCTGTTGGCAGAACTAATTTAGAATGCAAATCTAGCCCTTAATCTATGGGAAAACTGTTGCAGTGATGGATGGCTTTTGAAGCAATAGTTCATGAAAGACACCCCTGATGCCTTCTAGTATTATGGAAGGAGAAATATTTAGCTGCCATTTGTGTTTATTTGTTTTCTTTTGAGCAATTGCCTCTATAGGGCGAATTAGAGCCTCATGGAAAGAAGTCCAGGTGTTTAAATCTTCCTCAACTCTCTTTTCCACATAAATAAAATTGAAATCAGAAGACAGATGTGTAGACTGAGTTTCAGATAATGTCTTCTTAGGACCTCGGACTCTTTCATTTTAGGCTAAGTCATCCAGAGAACAAGGCAATGGGGATGTAACAATTTGCCTAGATTTTTATGCGATGGCAAGAAAGTAGGAAGGTCAGCACCCATCACTCTGCCTCTAAAGAATCTGGTTACTCTAGGTATGAATTATCAAATAAAGTTGATAATATTTTTTTTCTTTTTGTTCATTTAACTGCTAGTGAACAGTAACCCTGTAGAACACCTAACACTTAAGAGTTCCCTGAATCATTCCACAGCTGTGATCCTCATCTTTTCCATGGCACAAAATCTTAGAAAATATTTACTCCCGGTTATTAGGAAGTGTCATAGTATTCTATTGAGTTACTGAAGAAACCTGGGCTTCTGTAATATCTATGAAGATCTCATCTTATGGCAGCTGTCAAGAGTTGGGGCGATAGAAAAATGTATGTCTCTATCTGTTCTTGTTTTGTTAGGCACAGACAATAATTATTGTGGAACTTCAAGTCAACTCAAAGAACTGGTAGAATAAGAATAAAGGGAAAGTGCTCTAATGGGTAAAGAATTCGAAAAGGGAAGATACATCCACTTTGGGTTTTTTATTGTTGTTCTTTCAGCTTGGATTTGTATAGAGAGGAGAAAAGTTTGTAGTCTAAGTAATTTAACTTTGAAGTTTAGGCTAGAAACTCTGTTTAACCCATGATGTACCTCTAACTAGTCACTTCCACATATGCTCACTGCTCCACATGAGCCGACATGCACAAAGGGAAAAGCAAAGTGGTGCCACTGGTCATGTCTATTTGTGATCCCGCTTTGCCCTGACCAGATGCCACTGCTTGTCACCCGCTAGTTTTCTTAGATGCATAGTTGTCTATATTCCTGAGAAACATGAGTCTGTGGGAGACTGGGGCTTCCGTCGGGATTCGGAAAATACCCCGAAATCACTGGGTCTATTTTGGAGGCAGATCTAACATAATTTGCATAGTATTGAACACAGGTGTGATTCCAACATTTTTACCAGATGAACCAAAAATGGGGAGCTGGATCTATTACAGTTAAATATTCCCGTATGTCCTCTAAGATGAGGTGCTGCTAGAGCCCTTGATCATCCTAAATCTTCCTGGGGATAAAACAGTGACAACTTATCTGGAAACAAAGCTCACTTCTCTTTCATTTCCCGTTCCCCTAACCTAACTAACATGTGGGTATTTACATCACTGACCATTCATCTTATTTGTGGATGCATTACATGATGGAAGGCCCTAACAACGTGTTTGGTATTAAGTTACCAAGCAAAGCCTGGATCCACTGTGAAGCCATCTAATGTCCTTGGACAGACCAAATATTTTGATGTCAGAAAATGAAGCAAGCTCACAGGAGGGAGACCATATTTGTTCCCTAAGGGTGAATGAACTAGGGCAAAGGGAGCTTCTTCCATCTCCCCTAAGAATGTCTCTGTTCCTTGTCACGGGACTTCCCTGGTTTGAGTATGAAAGAAGAGGAAATTGGGGGAGGGCTGACGTATCATAAAGCTTAGGTGAAATGAAGCTTCGACATCGATCTGTCTATCTATCTATCATCTATCTACCTCAGGGGAGCATCCTGATATTTACTTAGCCATTAACTTATACACTCAATAAATATTTATTAAGCACTACATATCAAGCACTGCTGTAAGTACTTGATAAAACAGTGACTCAAACAGACAAACAGTCTTTGTCCCAAGAGAGCTTATATTCTAATTGGCAGTGGACAATAAACATAATAAATAAGTAAATCATGAAGTATATTAGGATGTAATTAGTTCTTAGGGGAAAAACCATCAGGTAAGGAGAGGAGGAATGACAGGGGCTGAAATCCTAAACACAGTGGTTGCATCATGAGATGGTAATATTTGAATAAAGCTTTAAAAAATGTAGAAATCTGAGGAAAGGGAATTCCAGGCAGAGAGAGAGAGAGTCCATGCAAAGACATAGAGGTAGGAATGAACCAGGTGTATTCTAGGTACATAGTAAGAGCTGGGTTGGAACGAAGTTGAGGTAAGTGAGGTATTTGCATCAGGAGAAAAACTTAAGGGGATACTAAACAATTCAGGGATCAAGATGAATAATATTTTCATATTATTTTAAAAAATTAAATATTTAATATTTAAAAAAATTAAAACCAAAACAAACAAAATCTATTGTGGACAAAATATCCAAATTAAGTAAGACAGGATCTGACCCCGTACTTGTACAACCCTGCCTCACTCGCCTGGTTCCAGTAAAAATTTATCTACAAAAATGGGTGGCCAGCATAAAGACCACAGTCTGCCAATTTTACCTCTTTACTATTGCATTTAATATTCATTCTGATTACTCACTTTTTTAGCAACCCTTATTAAATTTTGTGCCTGAGTGCCTCAATTGCCTTACTCCAGTCCCGGCCCTGCAAAAGGGGCCAATGTGTTTGCAGAAGAGCAACTGAGGGGGTGATGGGAGGAGAAGAGGTCAGAAAGGCTCCCGAGGTCCATATTCCATAGGGTTGGAGAGCCAGTCTAAGGATTTTGCCTTTTAATGTAAGGAGAACGTACCACATTGGAGGATTTTAAACAGAAAACCATCTGGTTTCAACTTACCAAGTTAAAAATGTTGAGTAAAAGGAGTAGAAGCTAAGACAATAATTAAGAGGATGTTTGTAATCATCTAAATGATAGTTGATGGATGGTGGCATGAACCAGTGTGGTAGCAAGAAGGTGGTGGAGAGGTCAGATTCTGGATATTTGGGAGGTAGAACTAACATAATTTGTGTAACATTGAACATAGGGTGCGAGATAGTAAGAAAGGGTGATTTCAATATTTTTACCAGATGAAACAAAAACACGGAGCTGCCATTATCAGGGAAATGCAGAAGGGAATGGGCCTATAGTTATGAACATTTTCAGTCTGAGTTATCTCTTAGCTAACCAAGTGAAAATACTAACTAAGCCATGGATATTCAAATATGAAGTTGAGGAAGAGATTTCAGCTGAAGAAACAAATATGGGTGCCATTTTGAAATCGACATAATTAACTTATTCCTCTCCTCCACCTCCAGATACTGAAGTCATTCTCCTGAAACCAGAATTGAGAAACTTTTTATAGAGAATACATCTCTTCATGAGATAGAACTACATTAGTGCCTACTCTTTCAAGGTTCTTCAGCGATACAGTGGTTTGTTTAAAAACAACAAAAACCCCACACTGATTTCTATACCTTTGGTGGAAATACCTTTGATACAATCTCTGTTTTCACTGAGCTTTTAATTCTCAGCATTTTTTTTTTAATTTAAAGATTGACAACATGTTTCAAATTAGAGATTACATGGTAAAATTTTAGTAACTGGATCCCACCCCAAATGTCTCACTTTCCAAAATCTGCATTAAATTTTCTGCCAACATGAAATGTGCCAATGAACTACAATGTAACTAAACATATCCACCCGGAAAACACTAGACGAAAAGGAGAAAACTCTCCTTGAGTTATTCAAAATAAAGGTCTGTCCTTTCATATCAGCCTCCAATAAATTGTAATGAATTTTTTCAGACAATCTGAGTGTTTTATGAATATATAAACACAGCCCCTTCTTTGGGGCTGATGTTCAAAGTTTGGCATTAGGTTATACGCTGTGGCTACTGTTTAAAAGTAAAAAAAGTCATATGGCAGGCTAAGACGCCAAGTTCTTTGTGGCAAACCATTTGACTAACCTCTCTGGGCTAAGAAGAGATGAACTATTCTGACCTACTCTTCATTATAACATCCAGTCTGCTGACTGCTAATAAAGAGCCACAACAGTGGGTGCATATATTCTCGTTAATTGTTAAACCTGCATAATGACATAGCATCTCTCGCCCGAAGCGATCAGCTCCCATCCTGGTAAGAGAGCCAGGACAACAGATCTATCAGTGAACCAGCTTGAGCTGTTGGCTCAGCCTTTAAAAACCAAACCCCATATAGTGTTGTGTGGTTTATATGCTTCTGCATGGATCGCTTTCTTGTTAAGGGATGCCATTTGCCCTCATTTTGTTTTGGGGATTAAAGTAAGAACTAATAATACCTGAATCGGTATCGAAAGAAAGCAGCAGTCTCTCTCCTACTGTTGTCCTATTACACACAAAAAATAGAAATACATCATTAGCATAGGAAGTCCAGCCACACAGGAAACTTTAGGTTTTTCTAATTCATCCTTTTTAAGGGAAAGGCATGAAATCTAATCAAATCTGCATTATTTTGTAAGTTCATATTCCATTCAGTTTTCTTTATACTTTGCACTCTAAATGTTAAAATATCTCTTATGCTTCTCTAAATTATTGTTCTGGATTTTATAAAGTAATAAAACACAACAAAATGCAATAAAAAAAGAAAAAGTATCTTTGTGGGATGCACCGAGGACATATTAAATGTTTATTTAATCATACGTTTATTTTAAATACTTTATGAAATCAATAAATATTTTACCATGATAATGTTCTATCATTGCTGTAGTACTTATCTGAACATGCTCCTGTTTTAAGAAATAGAAGTTGGCTTAGAGAAATAAGAAATAATTTTACTTCGCATAACATATATTGCAGACACAGCAAAGAGTAATGTTGAGTTTGAGCAATTGATTTTAAAACATTTACTTCTCAATGTCTTTTGAAACCATGAAGATAGCTACTTAGTGTTACTTAAAATAAGATGAAAATTAAAGATAAATATTCCCTAGCCCAAGCCAAAACATAAAACAAAAAACCTAACTTAGGAAACCATTAAAAATCAACAAAATTAGACTTGCAAACATTCTACTAAAACATATGCTAAACTGTTTTTTTACAGAAGTCCTGAATATTCATTGAATTATGATTCGCGGGATTTTAATTTCTACAATGACTGCATTAAGAACGGAAAAAAAGTTGATATGAAAGTAAGGAAACAATAGATCATAAGCTACTATTTGAATTAAGAAAGCCAAAGCATGAACATAATAACCATATCGCACAAATGATCGAGCAAACCTTGAGAGCTATTTCAGGAGAATACTTCATAGGAGAAAGCAGAGTTAAAGTTAGACATGACAACTCAATGAGACCCAAATGTAAATGATAAAACCGTCGACAAAAGCCTTGAAGGGAAACGCTTTCCCCATCGAGGGATGATTTGTACTGGCCTCCAGGTGTAATATCATGTGCACTGATGAGCTGATCAACAGAACAGAACTTTTACCCAGCTGTAATCAAGAGTGATTGATGGTTGGGACAAAAAAGTTGATTATCATGACAAGTTCGCTGATGCAGAGAAAATAAGCCCTGCCTGGGAAATGGATAAAAAACCTGTTAAGAGACTACCTTCTGAAACCTTATTTATAAAGGCATCTGAGAGAAGGTGTAAGTTGTACAGACCGATCTGATATCCTGATAAACCTGGTAAGAATAAATTTTCCCTACCTCCACCTCCACAGATTTCCTATGGAAGGAATTTAAAAGCTCATTTAGGCCCAATAAAGAGTAAACCACATACGCTCAATGTTACCCGGGCAATTCTTAAAAGTTCTCTCTCTGCTTCTCAAAGTATTACTGGAACATCGCAGGTGGACGCAGAAAATTAAACTTGCATAGCACACCAGGCCTCCGTTTACCCTCCGCAGCTCCCTCCTCACAAGGAATAAGCTCCCCAAATGACTGCAACCTTTACCACTATCACATTCAATTAACATCAAAACATAGATTTGGACTGAGACAACAGATCCCAGAGGCAGTATTTAGCATCTGCAATGAGGTTTGGCAGGCTTGAAAAAGGTGAATCTGGGCCAGAATGGTGGGTGTACAACAGTGTTCTAAAACAGTGGCTAGATTATACAGAGATCTAGAGAGTACGAAGGAAGGCATCCATGTTTTTCAAGTTCTGGTTCTAATGTCATATAAGAAATTCTAGCACCATAATCCTAATGCAGTGTGTAATTTGTAGCACGCCTGGTACAATTTCAATCTCCTGAAGCTCACAGTAAAATCAAATGGCCACTTTTAAACTGGTCATCATAAGAAACTTACTGTGAAGGAGATAAAATGAATGGATATGTTCATCTCATCTATAAGGAAACTTTGGCCCTGTGGACCCTTGAAAAAGGTACAATTACTCTAGTTAATTAATACAGATAATAGGAGTCAGTGAAACAGACAACAGATAGCAACTGTTAAGAAAGCCAGGATACAAAGGGCTACAAAACCCAAAATGACAAAAGAATAGCACTAACATAAACTACCTTTTTCTTAAATTCCTTTGCTCTTCTGCCCAGAAACAAATCCCTCTACTGTCCTAGTTTCCAGGGTTATGGCAAAACTGATGGCTTATTAAATGCTGAATAAACTAAAATGAAATATAACAAAAAGGACAAGGGACCTGACAAATACTGACCATAATATATGGAAAGGGATGAACAAATTTCATTTCTGAGACTTTCAACTATTGGTGATCATTAACCCAGTTTCTACATTTAGTTTCCCCAAGTACTGTTAGTGGCCTGTGATAGATTAAGAAGTGCATATACTTGTAAAAAGAGATATAAAATGACTGGTGACATTTATAGTAGATACGCATATCAAGCAATTTCTGGGCAACCAGGTTACATCAAGGATTTTCTATTCCATGGCCAACAAAGGCATCATTAGCCAGTGATGAAGTTACCGGTGTACCCTGAAATCGTCAGGGTATAATCATAATGTTAAAGCTGGGAGTTTTTGAATATACTTCTTTTTTCGAAATAACCTAAAAATCAGAGATTGCTACAAGGCAAGGTTTCAAAGTCATGAGAACCCGTTTCAAGGCTGTGCTCGTCTAGTCCCATGTATTTATCTCCCTTTAAAGTCAAGTGAACTTTCATTTTTAGGTTATAAAGAACAGTTGTTTAGGATATGAATCCTGTATTGCAAAGGGATCAGGCACTGGGGAAAAGGCAACCTAAACTTCTATGCTTTATCAAAATGTAGCAATTATTCTAAATGTCCTCAGTGAAGCTGAAGCGTAGACCATCCTGGAGCCTCCTGTTTCTACCTTAATTTTCTTACGATAGCAATAAAGAAAAATGTTTCTAGTCTTGAGCACTGCATTAAATTATTTGTTAAAAATTCATCGAGTGATAGCTAAGACTTGTAGAGCTTTCCTAACATTAATAGGCTTTCCTGCTTCATCTTTGGGGCACACACGGACAACTGTCAGTTCGTTTAATTGGAAACACACCTCTTGCGTCGCCACATTCTACCTTCCCCATATTCTGCCCTTTTATGCTTTGCTCATGTTTAGTCCTCTTCTGAAAACTCTGCCTTCAATAGGTGTCGTTGGATGGAACAGACTCTCAGCACAGATTCTCACGTGCTCCTTCAATATTCGGTGCAATCACATCATCCCTCAAGTGGGACTCAGTTTGGAAATGTGTTTCCACATTCCAGCAATCTGTACTTCTTGCAAGCTAGCAATGAGTGTGTCCACCTTGATTAGCTTCTGTAGTGGGTGTAGAACTTATGTGACCAAATTGCCTCAGTTGCAAACTGTCAGCTGATGCCAGTGCAAATCCCAAAATAAATTTCCCTTGGGGCATGTCACCTGGTATGACAAATAAAAGCACTATGCTGGGACGTAAGGGCTGTTTCCAGCCCCACCAGCTATTTCAACAGCTTAGATATGTTGGACAAGCCAACTCATATTCTGACCTGTGATTTTGCCATCTCGACAATCTCTAAAACGGACAGAATGACTTCTTAGACATCTCGAAGTCCTAACACACAGCAATTCTTTGAGGTGCTCACAGTCCTCTATAGAAATACAAATATCGCTTCGATTACCAAAGGTTATGTAACACATCTACTCATACCTTTAAAAAAAATTTTTTTTAATGTTTATTTATTTTTAAGAGACAGAGCATGAGCATGAGCGGGAGAGGGACAGAGAAGGAGACACAGGATCCGAAGCAGGCTCCAGGCTCTGAGCTGTCAGCACAGAGCCCAACATGGCACTTAAACCCAAGAAGTGCAGGATCATGACCTGAGCCAAAGTCAATGCTTAACGGACTGAGCCACCCAGGCGTCCCAACATCTACTCAAATCTTAAATCAACTTCTCTTTCTAGAGACAATGCTCAAGTTTGCCATGTCTAGGAGAATCTGATACAAAAGTGAATTTTATTATTTTGTTTTTCTTTGTTTATAAAGGGAAAAAAATAACTAGAGAAATAGGGACTCCTTTACAAAGAGTTCTCTTTTCTCAGTCCCTTACCCTTCATTCCATCCACAGATGAAACTCTGGAATATCAAAGCCTGATTCAGAGAGTCCCAAAATATCCCAATGTTGAAGTTTTATTTTTAAAAGCTTGCCAAAGAGGCACGATGCTTAACTAGGTGCCTGTGCTCTTGACTGGCTCATTTTCTCCTGAAATCTCTAACAGCCAGACCCAATATTTTTTGCCTGGTCCTTCTGTTCCAAGTTTTGTTTTCTGAGAATTCCTGACAGAGCTGTGGGCTCTATTCAGGAAGTACAAGCTGGTGAGGCTGAGCGATGAGATGGGGCCCAAATGCACACTCAGAGCACAAGCCTTTCAAAAGAGACGTCCCAGGCACTCGTTTCAAATGCAGCCAAACCTACAGTTCATCACCACATGCCCCAGAGCCAGTCTCTCACACGAGGGTGACGCGACAGTGAAACTAAACCTCATCAGGCCCTGGATGTGTCTCCTCTTATAGAAGCTGAATGGCCCTGTCACAGAAGTACTTTTGAAGAAGAAAAAGCACCCAGTAGGAAGGCCACAGTGCTCAGCCCAAACCTCTAAATATCTCTGTGAGTCCTGAAGACTAACAGGAGACACTGTCTTATGAAAGAGACGTTTCAAAGCTGCCTGCAATTTAATTTCTAAGTGGGTCCCCCAGAAAATCCTTTGGGACTTAGCAGCAGCAGCAGCAACAGACTTAAAGAGGTTGAGAACTGCTAATAAAGAAGCTTTGTCACTGACAAGTTGACCCTGTGGCTTTTAAAAGGTAAAAGGTAAAGATTTATGAGGAGTGAGAACCTCAAATCAACACAAAAATACACTAAACACAGGCACTTTCAATGGGGTAGAGCCCTTTAAGTACTTTTCTTGAAGATAGATCTTTTCAAACTCCAGTATTTATTAAGAAATAATTTAACAGGGGTGCCTGGGTGGCTCAGTCGGTTAAGCATCCGACTTCGGCTCAGGTCATGATCTCACAGGCTCAGGTCATGATCTCACAATCTGTGAGTTCGAGCCCCGCATCAGGCTCTGTGCTGACAGGTCAGAGCCTGGAGCCTGCTTGGGATTCTGAGTCTCCCTCTCTCTCTGACCCTCCCCTGCTCATGCTCTGTCTCTGTCTCAAAAATAAATAAAAACACTTAAAAAATTAAAAAAAAGTAATTTAACATTCAGAGAATAAAATAATGATAACCACATTATTCATCCCATAACACAAAAATGAAGTTTCCATTTCATTTGCTATACAGTTTATAATCTGATTGCCTACATGTTCTATTTTATAATTCTTACAACATGGCTAGAAGGGATGGCTATTAATTTTAAATAAGATGATAATGGGTCCTGTAAGTTCAACAAAGAGCCCCAGGACATGTAGCCAACAAAAAAGAAAAAAAAAAGGCAGATCTAGACAAGAGGTTATCTAAATTCTGATCCGATGATTTTCCTACCATCACATCAGCTTCTCTGCTGCATGCTGTACCCCCATGCATACAATTTTATTAACCCTTCTCCTAGGACATGCAATAAAATGCTGAAATCTGAATGAGGCAACAATATCTATGAACTCTGCTGGGCATGTTTTGAGACTGGAGACACTTCCAGAAATAGGCAAGAAATATTCACGAAATTGCATCAAAGGCCTTCAAAATGGAATTTATAATTTAGGACAAAGTATGTGATTTAAAAGCCATAATAAGATAGTCCATGCAACAATTCCTTTTTCCTTTATAAACTTTAAGCATGCTCATAAAGGAAATTTGGAAAATAAAAGTAGAAAGAAGAGTAGTTCTTCAACTCCAGTACAACCACTGTTAGTTTTTTTTTTCTCTCCCTCTAAGCAGTATTTCCTTTTAATATCAACCCCCATAAATAATACAGATATAAATATTTAAAAGGTGTTTCTTAAGATATGATGTTACAAATGTTTAATCATCTAATTTGGTCATTTGATAGGAAAAAAATGTTCCTTTTAGCAACTTCATCATTATATTGCCTCATTTGGTTACAGAAGTTAACACGAAGATATAAATTAAATTCAGATGTATTGCTTAACTCCACTACATTTCTGGGATCTAAAATGTAGAAAAATAATAATGATTTCTATCTTATAATACTGTTGAAAAATATATCAATTATATTGGTCATAATCCCAAGGTTCCCCTTTGAAGGGGTCCAAGAGCTCCAAGGTGGTTTTCCCCTCTGACTTACAAAACAGCCCCTTGACGTAATTGATGCTTGACAGTCCTGAGTCATAAATGACATGTTGCTACTACATTATCTCTCAGTAATTTGCATCTACATTGAAATTTTCACCGTGTTTATGATTAAATTGTGTGACTGAATATGGGTGATGCCATTTGAGTGTACTCACAAGCACTTGTGGGCAAGGCCTCACCCAGGCGTAGATGACCTCTACAACAGCTGTCACATCCAGTTAGTTCCAAGAAGGAAGGAGCCCCTATGCCTTCTCTCTGGGAACATGCAGATCTCCAGCCACACCATTACCGTAGGATTGGCTGGAGACTTTGGATGGGCCTGCTACTCCGCCTGGACCAGACAGAGCAGAAACAGTGGATGAGTGTGGACGCTGACTTTGTGTGGCCAGTGATTGGCCAGGTGGCCCTTGTATGTCTCCTATATTCTCTGCATCTCAGTTTCCACATGGGAAATCAGCAAACATTTTCTTCTGTCTCTAACATATTATGAAACATTAGTGTCAAGAGGTTAATCGTAGTGACTCTTAGATGCTACAACCTAATCATTCTTTAGTTTGGGGCCTGAGACCTTACTTTCCACTCTTATACATAGTCATCAAGTAATCATTCTGTATCTCGCTAAATAACCTTGTGTCCATACTGGTCCCGCTTAAGTTGTCTTTCAAAGGTACACTTAATAGCTTGCCCAGGCCAATGGCAATTTATGCTTATTTTAAGATGCTGATAAAATAACTGGACAATTTATAATCTTTTGGTCTTTAACTGGGAACTTTTTGCATAACCTCTATGTGTGTTTCATGTAAACGTCAAGAAAAGTTTTTTTCAAAGAAAAAGCCTACGCCAGAAGAAAGCAATCTCATTTAAAGTACATACAGTATGATATGCCATTTAAAGATATCTCCAGGGCCAAAAATAGAAAATGTACTGTACAGGAAACAGCAATAGCATAAAACCAAACTCCACAGTTTATAATATGAAGGGTTAAAAGATAAATAAAAGCATAGAGGGAAAGGAAATTGAATTTTCATGATGCGGAGACGAAAAGAAATACAAGCTATTATTTTCATTGGAAAGGGAAGAAGCTTTGAAATGTAAAAAGGTTCATAAGGCAAAAATACTTTCCTATGTGATTAAGGATGCAACCAAGCATACAAGTAAATTACAGTGTTACTTTTTCAGAATAATTCTACGTTTAATAATGGAAATAGGACAATAAATTCCAGATTTACCCGGAAGGAGTAGATGCAGTTGTAATGGGATTATAAAGCCTTTTCCTGGGATTAAAATGGTCAAATGTGAGATGTATCTATATCTCTCTATCTAGAAAACATTTGTATTTTCTCTTAATTTAGAGATTATTTTCTTATATGTGGGTGAATGGATGATAAATACAATTGATCTTGGCATTCAGTATTGAATATTTTATAAAACTGCTATTTATGGACATGACCAGTCAATAGTAAACAAATCTCATATTTCCTGCACATTAGTTTCCCTTATTGACATAATAATGCTATGGAGACATTTTTAAGTCTCTAAGAGTTTCCACTCCTGTATTTCAACTTTGCAATAATTATATTTTGTTTGTAAATCATAGGTAAAATGTTGCTATGTCATTTATAAAACCAATAACATTGGGTCTTCCTGTTTTTGTTAATCTGCAATTTTAAAAATTAACACTGTTTAGAGAATTTATATTTAAGGTTCAAGATAAAAATGTAAAAGCAATGAATTCACATGTGTCCAGTTTATATACAGCAACAAAAGTATACTGGGTAATTACCTGATAAATTCAAGTGGCCATAAAATTCAGTTCAAATCTAAGCCAAACATCTGAATGAGTATCCATGCTAGGCAGAATAATGATATTTAAGTCCTAATCCCTGGAAACTATGAATACGTTTTATTATATGACAAAGGGGGATTAAGTTAGCAGATGGAATTAGGTTGCTAATCAGTTGATTTTATAACAGAGAAATTATCCTGGATTATCCAGATGAATTCATTGTGTTCATCAGGGTCCTTAAACATGGAAGAAGCAGTCAGATAAGTGAAGGTCAGAGTCATTCAATGTGAGAAAGATTCATCTGGTCATTGCTTGCTCTAAAGATGGAAGGGAGTCATGAGCAAAGGAAACAGGGTGACCTCTAGAATCTGGAAAAGAAAGGCAAGGAACTGAATTCTCCCCTGGAGCCTCTAGAAAGAACATAACCCTGCCAACACCTTGCTTATAGGACAGTGAGGCCCATTTCTGACTTTTCCCATCCAGAACTGTAAAATCACGCATTTATGTTTTAAACCACTGTTTGCCATGGTTTGTTACAGCAGCAATAGAAGATAAATGCAGTAACCATCTAGTGAATGATCAAGTCTGCAATTGTGTAATTATGGCCCAGACTGATTAGTCTAACTTCTCCAAATACCTTGGCCATTTTCCTTGGACCACATGTCATGTACATACCTGAAAACAAAACTGTGAAAATGAGAAGCAACTGTCTCCAATAAATACATACTGATTTCTGTATCACCTTGAAACTTCATTAGCAAAATAAATTGCTATTCTCTCATCAAGAAAATAAAACGAGATTACATTTTATAAAACAAGATGACATTTTATAAGAAGAAACTATTATGTTAATGTTAATGCATACCCAGTAGTAATTCTAAAGACTCCAAATATGACTTTGATAGCCATCTACAGAATTAGGAACATTCAAAACAGAAACAAAAACAAAAACAACAAAGAAAGGAACATTTGTCTTTAAGTTGTGAGTGACCCATAGCTGGAGAGAACCAACTAAAGACCGAGCCTGGATGTGGCAGATGGTTTTCTTAAATTTAGTAGGAGATTGGGTTCAACGAGCTTGAAGTGTCTTTCTGATTCCCAGTTTACAGGAAGTTTACTTAACACAGAGGAAAATATTGACAGTGAAATTGTTGGCAGGAGGAGATATTGAAATAGCCCCCATTAGATGTAAGAAGCTGACAATATGGCTCCTGGGAGACTTTTATATCATTATCTGATCAGTTCCAAAGTGAAATATCAATACAATTTAAGAAGGAAAGAAATCAAGAAAGAGCCACTTAAAATAGCAATTACAGAACTATATGATTGCTTGTTAAATGTTTAGAAATGATCAAAATTGCAACTTTTGAGTTCAGAACTCTAATTTACAAGTCGAGAGGACTCTTTCTTTCTTTCTTTCTTTCTTTCTTTCTTTCTTTCTTTACAACAGTTGGAGGAGATTATTGTATAACATTTATCAGTTGAAAAGATTTTCTGTTATTAAATTAAACTATGGCAAATGTCTTAAAATTCAAATCCAATCAAAGCACTCAGTATTTAAAAACAAACAACAAAACAAAACAAAAACCCCTAAACCGCTCTTTAAATAAAATGCCATATGTCTAGTATACCCTTTTTTTATATCTACAAATACCATTCAGGTGCTATGCTGGCAATCTACTCTTTTCTAAGCCAACAGAAGAAATATTATAAATCTACCTGATGATTTTAGTATGAGTTCATAAGATAGTAGCAATCCTTAAACAAAATGAAACATCCTCACAGAAGAAAAAAGGTGCTTTATTACTGTCATGTCTATTTTCTGTGCCTGATTACTTTGTATGCTCTTCTCACCATCAGAGCCCCTACAGGACCCACTTGCCTAGAAAGATGAAATTTTCGAAAGCCTAACATTCTCCAGAATCCAGATCCGTTTGGTCATCTCCACACCACACATCAATTTAGGGCAAGATAATGCCAGCTTAGAGGAGTTACTTTACCATCCTCTGTTTGCCTATAGTATCAAAAAGTATTCTATTCCTAGTCCTTCTAAACCAACATTCCTTCTCTTTTCTGTATCTTTCAGCACCAACTCCACACCAAAGCAGGCAGGCAGTATTTGTCACATTGGCCACGGGCCAAAATTAGCTTCACTGTGATGAATCCAGAGATTTTCTGACCCTTAGAAAAGGTATGGAAAGTACAAATAATTCTCTGTGAATAATTTGCAAAAGCACTGGTCAGGTCTACAAATGTCTCCTTTCTATCATGTTTTCCACGTAAGTTTTATTCATCAGGGGCTCGAGTGCTTTGAGGTCTTTTAGACTCCCTATTAAAATGCTAATACTTCTGGGGTAATAACTTAAGAGCTCTATCACAAATATCATCAAGGACACAAGAGCTGATCTGGAATTGGGAACCACCAAGGCAGGTAAAAACATTTACAAAGCAAAATGTTGGCCTTGAGATACAATTTGGGACCTATCTTACTTCAGAGGAATAGTTTATTAAAAGTCTCGTTGGTCCTAAATTTGACTATTCCCCAAAGGGAAGTGTATTACCTAAAGTCAGCATTCCCAAGAGAGTATAAAATACCATTAAAGTGCAAGTACAAAATATTGTATATGTGTGATGTTCCCATAGTAAGCAACCAAAAATAATACAATAAACTCTGAAATTAAAGGACGTAAGGAGTTAAAAATATTATCTTTGAATTTTGACATGCTCAGTTACTGAAGAAAAATGTTTAAGGAATCTCTTCTGCAAGATTAGAACAGCATAATACATTTTTTCAGTGAATACTAAATGGTAAACTTACATCAGAATTAAATCTCAACTGGCAAATGTTGCATGATATGATTTGCTTTCTTCGATGAGGAAGAGGAACCCCGAATGTATGATTTATTACAGCTTTCTGAATCGGGTCCATCTGTAATGAGAAAGAAAATACAACAAATAGAAATAAAGCTTGTCAGTTCCATTGGAATGTTGCCTATTTCATTAAAGAGCCAATCTGTACAGCTTGAATCTACTGCTCACATTATAAAAAACATTTTTATTCTAAGAAACAGCATTTCTACTTTCTTGGAAAATAGACAATAAGCTCGAAGCTCAGTATGATAAGAAAATGATAAATGTACCCATTAGAGTTTGCATACTAACTGTTTTTCTCATTTACGATCAACAATTGTCTCAGTTTGATAAACCTAAAATATAATTAAAGGTTTATCAAAACTCAAGTTATTGCAAATGTCAGCAATCTTACACAGTAGTGTGTCTATGCCATTGCCCCAAAAATGGACTTGTGAATAGACTTGGTCAGATGAACAGTTCTGAAAATAAATTATGCACCATAATCCAACATTAACCTTATGCTTTGTTCGGTACCTTTTCTATGTTAAGAATGTAGTATATAAATCCTACTTTCTAAGAATTCAAATGTATAGAGCTATCAATTCACTCAACTATCATTTATTGACCATTTAGTATAGATTGCTATTCTATGAACTTATTATTTGAGGCTCAGACAGTCTAGACCAGGTTAGTTATCTTTCTCCATCCCATATTCTCAGGATAGGTCAAGTGCAACCAAACACACAGTATCAGCAATCCAGCTCTGATAAAACTCATCAGCTTTGTCCTACAGTCTACATCAGTGGTTCTCAACTGTTGGAGTCAGATAAAAATTTTGATCTGCTTCTTAATACTTGTGCAATCTCTTTGCTTATCTGTGTCTCCCTGAGGTGGTGATGAGTTTTAACAGTAATAACATGTGAAATTTATTTAGCACAATCAGTGCTAAGCACATTACAAAGTCAATAAATGTTGGCTATTATATTTTCTCTATCACAGCACATGTGAAGATCAAAGTTAACTTGAGTCTCACGCTCCTATGGTCATTGTTGGCACACTATTAATTTCTCACATGACCAAGAAACATTTCCAAATAAACGTTACGCATACAGCCATTACTTCTGTTGAATGCCTGCAAACTTTAGAACTCTTAACCCTCATCAGATATAAAGTTCTTATGATCGTCTCACAATGGATTAAGATGGCTTAGAAATGATTTGACATATACCACAAAGCTAAGAATGTGTCTGTGAAATGATGCTCTAATATTCAGCTTCTGTGATACGTTGTAGTTTGTTGACTGCCCTAAACAAGTCACTGACAAATTCCACGTCCTTTTGTGTATTTCAGATTATCAAAACCAGCTCACTCATAGGCTGTCTTCACAGGTAAGTAGGAGGAAGCTTCTGTCTATATAGTCACAATTCCCACTAGGCTACCTAGGCATTCTTAATGTACAGAAAAAATAATAGCACTCAGCATTTATTAAGTGCCTTCTATGAGCTAAGTAATAGGCTAGGCTTTTTATATATTAAATAGTTACAACGATTAAGAATAACTTAAGGTTTATCTTGATAAAAGGTTTATCTTGACCATTTTGGGGTCACCGGGGTGGTTCATTTGGTTAAGCGTCCAACTCTTCATATTGGCTCAAGTTGTGATCTCATGGTCATGTGCTCAGTGCAGTGCCTGCTTGGGATTCTCTCTCTCCCTCTCTCTCTGCCCCTTTCCCGATCTCATACTCTCTCTCTCTCACATACACACACACACACACACACACACTCTCTCTCTCTCTCTCTCTTAAATCAATGAACATTAAAAAATGTATACTTTATTTAAAAAATGTCATAATTTTTATCTTCCATCATCACTTTCCTTTTTTTTATCTGATGTTCATCCTTTCCCATATTCTGGAGGAAACTCAGCTACCCCATGATTTTTCTGGTCATTTCCAGAAATTGTTTAAATTCTAGGATCCCCTCTCTCCTTATTAGTGAATTCTATCATACTTTTTTTTTTCATATCATACTTTCTTTTTAACCAGTTTTATTTTAGGTATAATTTACATATAATAAACTTTAGCAACGTTAAGTGTAGAATTTGATGGGGTTTGGCAAATACGTAAAAGTAGTATTATCACATAGAACATTTCTATTACCTGGAAAAGTTTCCTCCTGCCTCTGTGTGGTCAATAATGACTCCTACTCCCCACCTCTGAAATCACTGGTCTGTTATCTGTTCTTTTTGCCGTTTCTTGAAGTTCATCCAAAGGGAATCATACAGCATGTGGTTTTTTTGGGCTTGACGGCATTTTTTTTTTTTTTTTTTTTTTTTGAGAGACAGCACGCATGAACCTTAAGTAGGTTCCACATCCAGCACGGAGCCGGGCATGAGGCTTGATCTTACGACCATGAGATCATGACCTGAGCCTAACTCAAGACTTGGGCACTGAGCCAACTGAGCCACCCAGGCACCCTGCCCGACAGCTTTCATTCAGTATGATGCTTTTAAGATTCATCCATGTTGTGGCACGCATTATTAGCTTATTCCTTTTATTGCTGAGCAGTATTCCTTTTACACGGATGTGCCACAATGTCTTTATCCATCCGTCAGCTGATGAACATGGGAATTGTTTCCAGTTAATTCTTATTATCTTTTCGAGTCTTAACACACAGTCTAAAGTACATTCCTACATTCAGTTCCGTGTCTTAATCTACACATTAAAAATCAATTTAAAGCTACAGTCTCTTTTGGGGCACCAAGGTGACACGGTTGGTTAAGTGTCTGACTCATGGTCTCAGCTCAGATCATGATCTCATGGGTTCATGAGCTCGAGCCCCGCATCGGGCTGTGCATTGATGGCCTGGAGCCTGCTTGGGATTCTGTCTCTCATTCTCTCTACCCGTCCTCCCACTTGTGCTCTCTCTCTCAAAATAAATAAACTTAAGAAAAAAAAAAAAAGGCTACTCTCTCTTTCTTAGCTTAGACCTACAAACATGGTATAAGTTCTTTTTTCTCTCCCTCTCTATACACACACACACATAAACACACACATATATGTACATATATACACACACATATATTTTTTTCTTCAAGTCCCCTACCCCAGCTAATCTTCCAAACCTTCCTCAACCCCATTTCATCCTCCTTTCCTCAGAGCCTAAATGGAAAATGCACAGAGTTTGACAAGCCAGAAGCCACACAAATGTGTGAATCTGGCTGCTTCAACAGCCATCATTCTATGTCTCAGGATCACTTTTATCCTTGTTTAAACATGCCATCGCAACGCTTCTCTGACAACAATCACAGAGAACACTTGGGGATAATTTCCCTTTCAGCCCAACACCTCAGGAAAAATTAAAAGTGGAAAGAGGTCGCTGACTTAGAGGTAGCTGTTTTATCATATGCTACTGCATCTGTTTGGTGCATAAATGGGGCCCATTCCCACCTGGGGATAAGGTGAATTATGCCTAGAATCCATTTAGGAGTACTGAAGTCCCCTTAGAAGGATACTATAATATAAAAAAATATGGGGCGCCTGGGTGGCTCAGTCGGTTGAGCGTCCGGCTTCGGCTCAGGTCACGATCTCATACTCCGTGAGTTCCAGCCCCTCCTAGGGCTCTGTGCTGACAGCTCGGAGCCTGGAGCCCGCTTCAGATTCTGTGTCTCCCTCTCTCTCTCTGCCCCTCCCCCACTCATGCTTTTTCTCTCTCTCTCTCTCTCTCTCTCTCTCTCTCTCTCTGTCAAAAATAAATAAACATTTAAAAAAATAAATACATTACACATTTATATTAAAGATGCTCTCTGAAAATGAATAGTGCTGAATTTTTATCATATACTGGTGCACAGCATATTATTTTGGTCTTTCAAGTAACACTGGGGAAGCAGTGACCACATTCCATCCAAATTTGTGTAGGAGGTGTTTTGGAACTAGACATTTAATGTGAATGTGGCAGATTCTCTAGATTTAATTCTTTTGTTTGAATTGAATGATGTTCTGATCACTGTGACTGTAAAATCAAATTTCAAAATGCAAAGTAGAATCTTCTTCTTCAGAGACAATTTTATTTCCCAGTATACTTAAAAAAAAAAAAAAAACTCCACCTCACCGAATTATATTTCAATGGTGGATTTCACAAACTATAGTTATATCAACAAAAGTAATTATCTTTATCATTTTAGAAATCCAACACAACAAAACGGTGAGTTTAATGCCTTTATTAATGAGCATGAATCCTATTCACCTCTCTAATATATACATCTTTAAGTAAAACCGTCTGTAACAAGGAATCATGAAAGGGTAAAATCTAAATAATAAATAACAATCGGTTCTGTTGTTAGTTAATTAAATGATACCATGGGGCACCTGTGTGGCTCAGCCGGTTGGGCATCTGACTTCAGCTCAGGTCATGATCTCGCGGTTCATGGGTTTGAGCCCCGCTTCCGGCTCTGTGCTGACAGCTCAGAGCATGGAGCCTGTTTCAGATTCTGTGTCTCCCTCTCTCTCTGACCCTCCCCTGCTTATGCTCTGTCTCTCTCTCTCTCTCAAAATAAACATTAAAAAATTTTTTAAAAAATTAATAAATGATACATGTAAGTAAAAGTCGCATCTATTATCAACAAGCCACTTCAATCATTTTGTCTAAATATACCATTATTCATCATTATAATCAAACATTTTGTTTAACAGGAAGCCTTATGTGTTGGTTCCCCCTCCCCACCATAGGTTGTGATCCGTCAAAATAATGACACCTTATTGTGTGCATGCATTTTATCATGAGGAGTTTTTCTACAAAATCAGTCTCAAGAGACGCCAATGTGTATAGGCAAGAAAAAGGGGTTCTTGGGTAAAATAAACTGCAGGAAACCTCAGTGCTACAGGCTGGACATTCACAGTGCCCAATAAAATATTAAATTCTCCGAGATGACCTACAATAAAAAATCTGTTTTAAATAAGTAATTTCTAAAATAATGTAACCAAAACTTTTGTTTTCTTTGTTTTTAAATTTTAACGTCCTTGTTTAGTGCATACAGTTAAGAAAGTAATGACCTGGGAATAAAATCACCATAAAAATACAAATGAAAACATAAAGCAAAAAGTAAACCAAAAATGTAACAACAAGAAATCAGATCCATAAAAGCTTCAATACATTTCACTTAACTCATGCAGCACTGAATTAAAAACTAAATTAAATGGTAAACTCCACATGATATTTTCATACATATTTATCTAATGTCTAAAGTGGGATTTTTTGATGGCTAAAATTTTCCAAACACATTATCCAACCCCCCAAACAAGCAAAAGTGAAGAATGATACAGTACCTATTCATATGTGTACCCAAACTCTAGCCTAAAATTCAATTTCAAACTCTGCTAGGGCCTTACTTAAAGCCAAATGAATATGTTTTTCTTCATTTTAGGCTTAAGGATCTTTGCATTTCTATCTCAGGTCTTACTTTTCCCTTTCCTCCCCTCTGGGCATTCTGCCAAATCGATTCGTAAATGAGCATAGAAGGGACAGCCACTGCTCAAGATTCCCTTCTCTAAAATGCCTGTTGTATTTTCTGAGGATGGGGGTTAGCCCTGAGTTTATATTCTCTGCTTTAAAGACTTCCTCTCTTTCTTTTCCTATTATTATTGTGGCTTTCGGTCTTAAAATCAAAGAACAAAAACGCAAATGCCAGAAAGTTTAGAAGTTCAGAAATATAAAGGTTGTCTCTTCCACCTGATATTTCTATGTAACAATGACTGGTAACAATAACTCTAAAGGTGACGCTCACAGGCATTTACTGTGTATTTTTATGTTTATGAGCGCCATTTTTATCCTAACAACTTACTATAAGCTCTCATTGCCCCGTGCCTAACATCACACAACTACTAAGAGGCATAGCCAGCTAAGACATACAACATCTCACTCTGCCCTGCTGTCTCTGGCAGGAACCGACATCAAGCTTTGTGATGTCCTTTGTCCTGGATGTTTGTGACTCTGTAGTATTAGGTGACACTGGGCTGAGGTCCTGGTGGATTTGTTACGTCAACTATGAATTAACAAAATTTGAGCTTATATTACTTCCATTCACATACTAGGAAGCACTAATAAAAAATCCTAATTATCCTAATCCTGCAACAAACTTGTTCATTTGTAAAATTTGCAATGTTGACATTTTGCTTTCACTTTTTAAAATGTTTTGATTTTTTTTTTTTTTTGAAAGAGAGAGAGAGAGAGAGAGCAGGGTAGGGGCAGAGAGAGAAGGGGACAGAGGATCCGAAGCAGGCTGTGTGCTGGACAGACTGACAGCAGCAAGTCCCATGTGGGGCTCCAACGCATGAACTGGGAGATAATGACCTTAGCCAAAGTAGGAAGCTCAGCCAACTGAGCCACCCAGGCACTGCTTTAACTTTTTTTTTTTTTAATGTTTATTTTTTTTTGAGAGAGAAACAGTGTGAGTGGGAGAGGGGCAAGAGAGAGGGAGACATAGAACCCAAAGCAGGCTCCAGGCTCTGAGCTGTGAGCACAGAGCCCCACACAGGGCTCAAACTCACGAACCAGGGGATCAAGACCAGAACCAAAGTCAGATGCTTAAGTGACTGGGCCACCCAGGTGCCCACTTCCCTGCTTTAACTTTTTAAATGGATGTATATACATTTAAAAATGTATATATATTAAGTGTATCTATCACTAAAAGTTTATCTATCGTGAAAATGTTGTTTTTTAACCTGTGCATACTTCCATGTTAATCACCATCCCAATAAACATATAGGACATTTTCAGCAATCTAGAAGGTTCTCAGAATGGAGCCATAAGTTTGGAAGTCCCCATGCCACCTGCACTTCTGACAAACAGGCTACAAATTAGGGGGTCTGATAACTTGCTAGAATGATTAGCAGGACTCAAGAAAATACTATACTTATGGTTAGAGTTTTATTATAAAAGATACAAATCAGGGCTGATGGGGGTTTTGGGGTAATGATGGTGTGGTCTAGAGCTGACAGCCAAGAAAGAATTCTTGAAGAAGTCTTTGGTGCAAAAAGGTGATTTTTATTAAAGCATGGGGACAAGACCCAAGGGCAGAAAGAGCAGCACTGGGGTTGGGACCAGTATCTGATTATACACCCTCAGGTTGGGAGGGGTCTAGGGATAGAGTTAAGTCTCTAAGGTATTTTGGAAGCAAGGTTTCCAGGACCTTGAGGGGCTTGGTGTCATTAGAAAAATGCCATTTATTACCATTTAGTAAAACCTCAGTCATGAGACCCTTCAGATGTATATCAGGGGGCCATAAGCTTGGAGTATGATTGCCAGCATATATCTTGGGGGATTTGAGATAAAGGAAGCTTCCAAAGGAATTTTCATATGTTCAGGTGGACTTACAGGATCCTGGGGGTCAGGATAATGTTAAGACGAGATTCCCTTTTGCCCCTAGCAAAGTGTCATCATCATCAAGGCAGAGGAGCTCCTAGAGGGAGGTCACTCTGCCTATTTCAAGGACTTGTCAGTAGGCTATAGGCAGTAAGGGAATTTAATTTTTCATTTGCCTTAGTTTCCCCATCACCATGGTAAGCACTTAAACCCCTTTCCTTTGTTCTTGGGTAGCCAGGAGTGTCCAAAAAATATCACACATATCCCACCTGGCCGGGGGTGGAGAGGTGCTATTAGCCTGTACTTGCCCTCAGCCTGCCCTATGCTCCCTCATCAGGACCAACCAAATGGAGAGTCCCAAAGGGTGATGTCTGGTAGAATCTTGAACATGGAGCTTCCAGGTCACTTCCCCAAGAAATTGGAATGCATCACCCTTCCCCAAACCCTCACAGCTAAGAAGTAGGCCCAAACCTTGGCGTCTAGAGTTAATATCTATTGAGGTTTCATCACATACACAGGGCCGACTGACTGAATCATTGGCAAAGTGAATGAACTCAATCCCTAGCCCCACTTCCCTTCCTGGAAATCCAGAATGATAAACCCAATCCTCTTTCTGGTTGGCCTTTCTGGTGACCAGCCTCCCTCCAGCCCAAGTCATCTCATTAGTGTAAACCCAGGTGTGATCCAGGGTGTGCATGATTCACAAAGCCACTTACCACTCAGGAAATACCAAGATTCTAGAGCTCCACCTAAAATCTAAAAACTGAGGACAAGGAGGCCCAAATTCTTTATTACACAACAGTTGTGCATCTTTACACATATTTTTACACAGCTATAAACATAATATAGAATATTTTCTTTTTTTTTTCATTTAACAATATATCTTAAGAATACTTTCATTTAGCAGCAGTTTTCATATTTACCAATTAAATGGTGGCATACTATTTCATTACATGATTGTACCACAATTTATTTAGCCTGTTGTTGGATATTTAGTTTGTCACAATTTAAATAGCACGGCACAGATCATCTGTATTGGTGTCACTTTGTTAAGAACCACAGCATTTTAGAGCTGGGAAGAATCTGAGTGATCGTATTTTGCCTTCTCATTCTATTGACAAGGCCACTAAAGCCCAGAGATGTGAGTACCAGTAGTAGAAAATGCACAACAAACCAATTCTCCACATCCCTGTTCTAGGTTCTTACAGCTGTAACATGTGACAGTGAGTCTAATCCCTCCTCTTTGCACCCCCAAATAGGAAGTAACAAATGGTTAAGATGTAGTCTGAAATGTTGCTGCTCTTATTTGCTAGTTGTTCTTTTTTAGTCTTTCTAAGCTTCTATGTCTTTACCTCTAAAATGGAGTGATAATCACATTGGGTTATTTCGAATAATGAACTATATAAAGTGTACACTGAGCCCAGCCCTGTGCCTGGGCATGCAATAAAGATAACTGCTTCTTCTATTACTATTTTATAGCAATAATAGTGAATATCATCATTCCTTTCCAGAAGCAAAAAAAAAAAAAAAAAAAAAAAAAACCTAAAAAAAGAGTAGAAAGATACCTTAAAGGGTCCATGTGATCCAAAACCATCCAGAAAAAAAACACATAAATTTAACTACAATCAACCGTGTAATTGAAAAAAATAACAATAGCTAATTTTAAATGAGCACTTAGACGTGTGAGGCATTGTCAATAAGGACTCTGTCTCGTTAAGTCTTTACAGTATCCCCGTAAGGGAGACACTTTGGTTTTTTCCTTTTAATAAATTTAATTTTTTCTATAACAGTTTTAAGTTCACAGCAAAACTGAGCAGAAGGCACAGCAGTAGATACTTTATTTGCTCCCATCTTACATATGAGAATGTTTAGGTACAGAGACAGGAAGTTAAGCTCTCACAGGTAGGCAGGTCTAGACTGGTGATCCGAATTCAGGTAGTCTGGCACCACCATTTTCCCAGTTGATAAACACAGTGCTAGATTTTCCTTCACCAGCAAAAGAAAAATACCAATGTCTTTACACATACACACAGGCGTGGATGGGAGAAAATGTCTGCAACATCCAAATCATCAAAGGTTATTTGAGGAGCTGTAGAAATCACTATGATTTCTAAAAGATAACATACCAAAGCCAAAATGTTCAAGGCATATTAAAAGGCAATTTGTAGAAGAGAAAATCTGAACGGTCACTAAAAAAATAAAATGTATTGGTTATTGTGAAAGTAAAGTTTAAAATAACAAGAAGACAGAAGGCAAAAACAGTCTGACAACATTTCGTACTGACAAGGATTTGGGAAAAGTGCAGAAAAATTTGGCATCACCCAGTAAAACTGAAAATGAACTGAACATATGATCGGAACATTCAAGCTCTGAGAAACTCTGGCTCCTGTGCACTAGAAGATTATTACAAGGAAGTTCCCTGTAGTTTTTTTTGGTATCAGTAAAAACTTTAAAACAACCTAACTAGCCAATAATGAATATTCAAAGAGGTATAAAATAAAATACCATACAGAAGTTATAAGGGATTCATTAAATATTTCTTTATCAGCATGGGGATATAAACAAAATATAATGTGTCAGAATATCTGCAATATGACATCAGAACTTACAAAAAAATCACACATGCATACCCAATAAGTAAAATAAGAAGGAACGATTAGGATAGCATCATTTTATAACTCCTAAAGAAATAATGTGCCCAGGAAATGCCCATTACTTAGCTAATGAACCAAAAGAGACAACCAAATATCAGGTGTCTCTTGAAGAACTACAAAACCCCTTGCAAGGAAGTCATGCTCAAAATAACAAACTTGCATCCGATCAAGCCTCTGGATGTAATTACCCATTCTTAGGAAATATAGAGACGTGGGGCACCTGGGTGGCTCAGTCAGTTGAGCATCCGACTTCACCTCAGGGAATGGTCTCACAGTTCATGGGTTCGAGCCCCGAATCAGGCACTGTGCTGACAGCTCAGAGCCTGGAGCCTGCTTCAGATTCTTTCTCTCTCTCTGCCTGTTCCCCACTCACGCTCAGTCTCTCTCTCTCTCAAAAATAAGTCAACAGCAAACAGGAAATACAGGGACAAAAGAACATGGTAAAGGTCTCTACATGGATGGAGAAAGGGGAATATTCATGCATTGTTGGTGAGAATGTAAATTGGTGCAGCCACTGTGAAATACAGTATGGACATTCCTCAAAAAATTAAAAATAGATTACCATATAATTCAATAATTCCACTTTTGGCTATTTACCCCCCAAAATGAAAACACTAATTTGAAAAGATATTTGGACTCTTACACTTACTGCAGCATTATTTTTAATAGCTAAGATATGGAAGCAACCTAAGGGTCCATCAATATATAAATAGATAAGGAAGATGTGGTATGTGTGTGTGTATATAATACATACAATATATACCACATCTTTCTTATCTATTATGTACATACATACATCAGCCATATATACATATATATGTATATATTTATCTTATCTATATCTATATATCTATTTATATATTTATATATCTATTTATATACCTTATCTATATATATCTATTTATATATCTTAACTATTTATATACATACACATATCTGCTACAAAAAAGAAGGAAATCTTTCCATTCACAATATTGAGGGTCCTAGAGGTGTTATGCCCAGGAAAATAAGTCAGAGAAAGACAAAGACCATATGTGTTCACTTATATGTGAAATCTAAAAAACAAATGACCAAACAAATGAATAAACAAAAACAGAAACAGATTCATAAATTCAAAGAACAAATTGATGGTTGCCACAGGGGAGGAGGGGGGGCAGGCAACATAGGTGAAGTTGGATTAAGAGGCACAAACTTCCAAGTTATAAAATAAATAAGTCATGGGGATGAAAAGTGCAGCAAAGGGAAATAGGATTGTAATAGCGTTGTATGATCACAGATGGTAACTATACTTATGCTGGTGAGCACTGCATACTGTACATGACTGTTGAGTCACTGTATTATACACCTGAAAGTAATGTGTCACTTAGACTTCAATTGTCAAAGGAAAAGTCTCCAGGGGACCTGGGTGGCTCAGTCGGTTGAGCATCCGACTCTTGGTTTTGGCTCAGGTCGTGATCTCACGGTTCGTGGTTTCAAGCCCCATGATGGGCTCTGTGCTGGCAGTGTGGAGCCTGCTTGTATTCTCTCTTCTCTCTTTTCCCCTTCCCTGCTCTGTCTTTTTCTCTCAAAATAAATAAATAAACTTAAAAAAAAAAAGTCATCACACTAATGAAATCAATAAATAGCTAGAATGTAATAGGGGAAGACCTATAACTTTAAACATACTTAAGAGACCTAGCAATCAATTATAAACAATGGGTATTACTGGATCAAAATTCCAACAAACTATTTAATAAACATTACAAGACAACGGGGGGGGGGGGAATTGGATATTCACAGTAAGGAATTATTTTTGATTTTTAGTGGTAATAATTGTTGTGTGGCTATGTATTAAAAAAGTCATCGTTGGGGCGCCTGGGTGGCTCAGTCGGTTGAGTCCGACTTCGGCTCAGGTCATGATCTCGCGGTCCGTGAGTTCGAGCCCCGCGTCGGGCTCTGTGCTGACAGCTCAGAGCCTGGAGCCTGTTTCAGATTCTGTGTCTCCCTCTCTCTCTCACCCTCCCCCGTTCATGCTCTGTCTCTTTCTGTCTCAAAAATAAATAAACGTTAAAAAAAATTAAAAAAAAAAGTCATTGTTTAGAATACATAGTAAAATATATACTGAGGAAACAATATTATGGCTATGTTTGCTTCAAAATAATTGAGAATATTTGGGGGCTAAGTGAGTGGAGATATAGACGAAGTAAGATTGGTTCCGAGTTGTTAACTACTGAAGCTAGGTATTGGCTATGTGAGTTTTTATTATACTGTTCTATTTTTGTACATGCTTGAAATCCACCATAAGATAGACTTAACACTAATCACACACACACACAATCTATAAATGGTTTGTGGACACACAACATGTGTATCTAAGAGCATACCCATGTATACTAGAGTGGAAGGAAGGATGCATACCAAACTCACAACAGTTGTTGTCTTTGGGGATCTTAGAATGTGACTGGGACAGTGGCTCCAGAGGACGAGAGCTACATCCATAACATTTCATTCCTTCTAAAATGTGGAACTAGAAGCAAAAGTGACAAAATATTAACAGCTATAAAATTCTGGGTGAATATGGGTTTCGCTACAGTATTTATCATGCTTTTTACTTACTTTAAAAGATCTACAAGTAAATGTTCACATGCGAATCCCTCAGTAGATCATACGTGAGTGAAAATAAGTTGAGGGATGATGCCTTTATTCTCCTTTCTTTGAAATTTGGGCTGGTAGGGAATTTAACAGGAATACCAATCACCCAAGACTAAGACACAGCTCGGAGCGAGGTATATGGGGGTGCTGAATGGAGATACGCATGAAGTTCCATGGTTTCTCTGCTTTTGCCAAACAGCAAAGGACACACAAGAGTTCATTCAACAAATAAATTCATTCAACTGGAGGTAGCCTTATTCCCATGAATCTCATTAATCAGGCCATGCCCCAATCTTCTGATTTAAATAAAGTAGAAAATATAACACATATAAGTCACATAGGTTCATTAACGGTATAGACATTTTTCAAAGCAACAACCTTCAATTCTTTTGTATATTCCAGTTTTTTTTGTCTTGAAAACTATTTTCCCCATGCTTTCTAGCTCATCTTCCCCTGACTAACACTTACTCACTTTTCAGGACTCAAATTTTCAGGATACCTAGCTGGCTTCTCTCAAATGGGCTAAGTCCTCCCACTTATCCAGCAAAACACTCCATCATACCATCGATGATATCTCTTAACTTGTTTGTCTCTCCCAACAGAAAGTCAAGCCAAGGCAGGGGTGGGTCTCCTTGTTCTTTTTCTCAGGAAATTAGTGGAGTGGCTCCCACTTATCATGGGCTCAATGCATGTCTTTTGAGGTGCTAAGTAAACTGAATAATATTGAAACCCAATAAAAAGAACATAATACCAATCTTGGAATGGTATTAACAATAGCAGTGAGAAAACATGGATTTAGGAAACTTTAGGCATTGAAGGTAAAGTAAGCTTATTGGAAGCAAAGTCACAGGAGAAATGATTCCGTGATACAATACGGGATATAGGATATTGACTTGGGGAGTAGAATCTAGAATTACAAGCTAGCACGTAGAATTTGCATATATTTCCATCTAAGCAACAGGGCAATTGTTGATAGGTTCTTTCATCTACCCGTTATGTGCCAACATGAGGCCACCTTTTCACCAGGCATCTTCCTCAGCAAAGGCTAACAGCCATACTGGTGCCCTGATCAGTTAAGGAGAAGATGATTTTGCTCAAAAAAACCAGTACTTGACTTTGATTGAGCAAAGGCATTTGGATGCTCTCCAAGCACTCAAGACATGTCCAAATGTGAGAGATTTCATTGTCAGTAGATCTCTGCCATGGCTCCTTTTCCTAATGTTCTATGAATAGGCTAATAAAGTGAAATCTAAAAAGCTCAAAGTAAATGATGGATTAGCTTGAGGGGATTTTAAGACATTACCTTTCTCAGAATCCTTCGTGATCATGCAAACTGCATTTAACCAATGTATTATGGCCCAGTCATGGAATATACACAGATACACGCATTTTAGGATTTTCAAGTGCAAATATGAAATTGTGACCAATACAATTTCTCAGTCATGGAAGTTCAATCCTGGTTACAACTTTAGAAATTATCTCTTTGTGGTATTTTCAGTGGGTGGGATCTATGTTTCACACATGTTTATATGCCCTGTGGCTCTCATTCCTTTCTGTGGAACTCAAAATATATTTAAAATTTATTGAAACTTCTCAGTTTATAAATGAGAAAAGCTATACCCTAGAGTGGGGGAGGAAGTTGGAGAAAAAAAGGAAGGAAAGGTGATTTTATTCCACTGATGGGCTCCCTTTTTCTGCAATGTTATACTTTTTGCTAGTCAAAAGAATACTAAGTTTGTCTGAAAAGAATGAAAGTTGCCTGATCACACTAATAATGCCCTGTAGAGAAGGTTGCAGGGCTTAATTTAGATGTTTTAAAAACTTTGTTATTAGCATTACAGGGACTTAATTTAACTCAAATGTTTTGATGAGAATCCTGCTTCTGGTGGACTTAAATAGCAAAATCTCTTCCAAAGACAGCAAATGCTTAAGGATCCTGTCTGTACAGGAAGTCAGGTTTCTCAAGAGACTTTAGGGTTGGTCTCTGAATAAGATTTAAAGTAATTAAACCAAACAACTCCAGAGTTGGGATTCCATTTACATGGAACGCCCCAGAGAGCATGATATTATTGACTGAGCAAGAAAATAAATTCTAGAAATCTATTCTATTACCTGCTGTACTAGAAGTCCACAAACACATCTGGTTCCCAGGCAGGTCACTAAACTATGGGTCAGGTATTGAAATCTGCTGTGCTGTGAGATGAACGGAAAGGTACGGACAAATATACTGTTGCACATAAATTAAACGTGGCTAAATTGAAAGAATTTTCTCTTACTTATTCTGGAAGTATGTCCTTCCTACTTTTCTCTTGAACTCCTTTCTTTTACAGAATCATGATTTTATCAGATGAATTTATTTATTTATTTATTTATTTATTTATTTATTTAGGTAGGTAGGTAGGTAGTTCTGGCTTGAAAAATTAAAATGTAAAAGTCCTATGCTAATTGGCTTTTTTAAATTTAAACTTTTTTTAATGTCTATTTATTTTTGAGAGAGACAGACAGACCGCAAGCAGAGGAGGGGCAGAGAGAGAGGGAGACACAGAATCCGAAGCAGGATCCATCCAGGCTTTGAGCTGTCAGCACAGAGCCCTATGCAGGGCTTGAACCCGCAAACTGCGAGATCATGACCTGAGCCGAAGTTAGATGCTTAACTGACTGAGCCACCCCGGTGCCCCCAGTTGGCCTTTTAACATTTTCTTTTTTAATATTTTAACCATGTGTTCATTTCCTGGGGCTGCCATAACGAAATACGGCAAATTTGTTGGCATTATCTCACACTTCTGAGAGCTAAAAGTTCAAAATTGAGGTCTTGGCAAAGCCGTGCTTCCTCTGAAATCTGTAAGGAGAATCTTTCCTGCCTATTCCTAGCTTTCGGTGTTTTCCCATCAATGTTTGGCAATCTTTCACTTATAGATGCCAAGGATTACTATAATCCTCCGCTTTCACACTGCATTCTTCCTATGCGTGTCTGTCTCTGTGTCCAAATTTCCCCTTTACAAGGACACCGGTTATATTGGATTTTGGACCACTCTACTGAACTCACTGTAACCTGATAACCTCTGCACAAATAAGGTCATGTTTTGGGGTCCTGTGGGGCTCAGGCTTCAACATATCTTTCTGAGGGATAATTCAACCCATAATAAATGGAAGGGATAGTGTGAAAATCTAGAAGTCACTGTAAAATTTTACTCAGGCACTAATTCTAGGATTTCTTGGTTAAAGGAAAAGTAAAACTTAAAATCAGTTTCTTTTCTTTTTTCTAGAGGTTTTATTATTATTATTTTTAATGTTTATTTATTTTTGAGCGGGGGAAGGGACAGAGAGAGAGGAGGACAGAGGATCCGAAGTGGGCTCTGTGCTGACAGCAGGGAGCCTGGTGTGGGGCTTGAACTCATGAATCATGAGATCAAGACCTGAGCTACAGTTGGGACACTTAAATGCCTGAGCCACTGAGACACCCTTTAAATTCAGTTTCTTTGTCTTGTTAACACGATCAGTATAAGCCTCAAAGAATGTTGCAATCCCCAAGGATCTGGAAGAAGAAAGAAGTTCCAAGTATTGAAATACACAGAGAGAGGAGAATGGAATTGAAAGAAGGAGTGTAGATCTTTACTAGCAAGCCTGCAAATAATTGAGATGAGGTGTTTCTGAAATGTCACAAAATGAAAGTTATGAGTCTCTAGAAAGTTTAAATAGTGGCACATTAGTATGATCTACGTGATTATCATGATTTTAATTGTTTGGTTAAATTACAAATGACATATATTTATGGGCAGATATCTTGCACTGTATTTTTTCTTGTTCTTTGTTTCTTTGTTGACATCACCATTTAATGCTTTTGAGAAAGGATAAAGATGTCTGGGGTCTTTTTACATAAATTCCATCTCCATAGGTAATCTATATGATCTGTTCTAGCATGAAGATGCGAAGATAACACACATATTAAAATGAACCATGTCAGAATATTCCTGCTTGTTTTTATGTTAAGAACATAAATATACATATATGTCTGCGTATATGGATGTTCATGTTTGTGTCTGTGTATATACATGCGTGGCATGCATATTATTAAGGTACCAATTTACATACCAGTATTTATCCACCAATTCCCTACATAGTCTCTCGCTACTTGGAACTTGGCATGACTCCATTTATTTTGTCCTGTGTTTGGCTAGACTTGATCATTTCTTGAAATATTCTACACCTCCTTGCACTAAAGTATTCATTCACTAACTTACACACGCTTCCTACCCCTGCCCCCATATGTTTCCTATACACCTGTTTCCCTTAGCCAGTGATACAGAATTCAAGCCACAAAGGAGCATTTTGTATTTGTCAAACGCTGCTTTCCATGAACTAGCACAGGCCCGTATCTCGGATTCATTTCCATTCCTCCCTGCCTCTGATACTATATTCCCTTAATATAGATCTACTGGCAATTTCTTGCCTAATCTAACTGTGGTTTTTGTGTCCTTGTATTTTGTAAGGCTTTTTCCTTCCTTCAACCTTTATGACTTATTTCTTACATGTATAATTCCTGTCTATCACTCCAAATGTCATCTTTTCCAAGAGGAACCCATCTGCTCTCTTAGTATGTAGGGCTAAAGACTCCTCCTCTCAAGTTTAACAACACCCTACACACCCCAGCATCATGTCACACGTTGTCTGCCACTCAAGCATTCTGCTTATAGTTCTCTCTTCCCCAAACTGAAAATACTCGTCTTCAAAAAACAGGTGTCTAAGCACAGAAAATGCTCAAGAAAGATTTATTGTTGAAGAAAGCAATTAGATATGTAAAAGTAGCTTATTCTAGCCAACTGTCAATCACTTTATTTATTTATTTATTTATTTATTTATTTATTTATTTTGTCAATCACTTTTTTAAAAAGCAGCCCAAGATATCACTCTTGATTGAAGGCACACTGTTCAATTGTATAGAAAAATGCACAGTCATCTGAGGCTAATTGTGTTTGAGACTTTGATGTAAATACTCAAAATAAACTGCATGTTGAGAAAGAAAATAATAATATGCCTCTGAAAATGCCTGCCGTATATTGAAGGCACCCATTCTTAGCCCTGGCTATACACACTGAGCATAAGCTGAGGAGCTTGTAAAAGGTACACAGCCAGAGCCCCAACACAAGGCAAATTCTGTCAGTGTTTAAAAGGACCTGTGTGGTGGGTGGCTAAGAAGTACACTTAAAAACTTGATAACAGAATCAACTTCCTGTGATGAAAATGTTTTCCCCATGTGTTTCCAGGAAACCAATGTCTTCATTTCCATCAACAAATAGTTTTTAGCAAAATAATCCTATAAAGGATGTGGTTTTGCCCTCATTTTACAGAAATGGAAACTGAGGAACAGCCAGGAGAATGATCTACCAGGGTAAACTTCATATTCTCAAGGAGCTCCAAGACTGAAATCCAGGTTTATTGAAGTCTAGTGTTCTTCCTACAAATTGCACCGACTCTGACATGTGGAATAACGTAAGAAACTTCTGGACTCAATTTAAAAACTGGAACTGAATTTGGGGTTGTTGGGAATTGGGAAAGGACAGGAAGAAATACACCTTCAAGAAAAAAGAACTGAGAAAAAAAATCACACCAGAACAAAGGCTATCATAAAGTATTTCTAACAATTGAGTTACTTTTATTATACTGTAGGCTACCTTTTTTATTTTTATTTTTTTAATTTTGAGAGAGACTGAGTGTGAGTGGAGGAGGGGCAGAGGGAGACACAGAATCCAAAACAGACTCCAGACTCTGAGCTGTCAGCACAGAGCCAGACATGGGGCTTGAACCCATGAAACGCAAGATCATGACCTGAGCCGAAGTCAGACACTTAACTGACTAAGTCACCCATGTGCCTCTACTGTCGGCTATTTTTAATCCCCCAAAGTGTTTCTAAAGCACTGATTCACTTCTCTTTCTCCTTTCTCTACTTTGCCTGTTTTTCACTTCCTGACCTTTTTAAGGATTTAAATTAAAATAACTAATGTAAAGCTGAACTAGTTAAAAGCTTGAATCAGATTCTATGAATTCCAAATGGTTAGCAAGCTGTTCTCAATTGTTAAGATCAAGGAAGGATGAAGACAGGGCTATCTGGTATTCCCAGAAATCCTAAAGATTAAACCAACCTGAACCCAAAGTAAAGGTGATCCAATACCTAAGGGTCTCTCTTAACCATGAAGGTGCATTAGATTTTGTTTGCATTTTAAACAATTTTGGTGTCTACCGTATAGAAACGTGTATATAAACCTTTGAAAAACAGTGCTGTTGGACTACTGGTGGCCTCTTGCATAAACCACAGCAAAAACTGTACAAACTATAAATTGTAAGAACATAAATTAGGGGTTTGCAAATAAATCTCAGATGTATTCCTGGGAGCAAGCGTTGTTGAGAATGACGGATTTAAGAAGTTATTTTGTTAGTTGGAACACTACATTGTGCATTTTGTATTTCCCATGCACTTCTGGCTTTCTTCATAGGGACTCTCTGAATGTATATAATTCTTTTCTATTTTTATTTATTTTCATCAAATAATGCATACGTGGTAACAAATCGAATAGTACACCAGACTTTCAGATAAAAAGAAAAATTCTTCCACTCTAACCCTCCCACCCCAGAGGTAAATGTGTGAAATGTTTATTATTATTATTATTATTACATTAATATTATCACTTTATGCCTGTTGACATCATAGCTCTAAATAACACACTAACATATTTCTATCTCTAGACACTAATAAAGAGGAGAATTTAACATATAGATACCGCTGTACTTTTTTTCTTTTCATATTCCTTTCGATAGCCATTCAAAGTTTTCTTACTTTGAATATTCTATTATTTTACAACTACACATAATATTTAGTCCACATTTACCTTTGATTCCATTAACTTCAGTCAGGATCTCAAATTTCCTGCTTGAGTTATTAGTTTTCTTTCATCTTTTTGCCTTCAATTGTCAATTTCCAAATTCTCTCAACTATATTTACCCTTCAAAATGTTCAAAATTTTCTAACTGAAATAGTCTGGCCTCTAATTACAGGCCCATTCTTCCAGGCTTTGTTCAAGGGGAACTTTAAAATTTAAAAGCTAATAAACAACATTACATTGTAATTACAACATTACCATTGTGTTGGCCTTATCAGTATTTTTGTCTGCTGATTACGTAATGTCATAGGATTCAATTTCTTTTTCTATGATTCCAATGCTTTGAATCTTGGCCTGTTCAAAAGAGACTATTTTAGTTTAGAGAAAAGTAGCTTCCACTTTATTATCCATCAAATGATCGAAATTCTGTCCTATTTTCGACTACTACATATACAAACCACACTTTCTTATTGTTCATTTTATGTCTTTTTCTATAAATGTATTTTACTTTAATTTAGAATGAATTTTCTTCTTTTTGATCAAAACCCATGTTTTTGGCCATATCATCTCATGTTCTCTGTTTTGTTCACACATCATTATACCTACAGGCCCTAATTCCAGACCTTCTCCAAGGTCCTGGCTTCCTACTTTTCTCCACTTTATTTTTCTGTGCACATCCATCCACCATCTATCTGGCTTCCAGAAATGTTTAAAACTTTATCTTTTGGAGACCCAAACATGTTCTGGGTCTTTGTTCTTCTGCAGCTTTGTCTTTTTTTTTTTTTTTTTTTTTGTATTTCTTCAGATTTATTTCGAGGAAATCTTAGAAGAAAAGGAATGGTATTTGTATGAACCTTGTCCTGTTTTAGAATAAAACTAGAAGTCATTCCTAAATATGTTTTAAATAGGGGTGCCTGGATGGCTCAGTCGGTTAAGCGTCTGACTTCAGCTCAGGTCATGATCTCGTGATTCGTGAGTTCGAGCCCTGCATCAGGCACTGTGCTGACAGCTCAGAGCCTGGAGCCTGTTTCAGATTCTGTGTCTCCATCTCTCTCTCTGCCCCTCCCCCATTCACACTGTCTCTTTCTCAAAAATAAATAAACATTAAACAATTTAAAAATATGTATGTTTTAAATAACAAATCTGAAGAGAGGTAACCTTGGCTCCTAAAAATGTGTACCAGTCCAATATATCTGATATCAATAAATTATAGTTTGCAGGTAAAGGCTTATTGTTGCTCTATTTGATTATAAAAAACTACTCCATTTGAATAATTACCCTTCTAAACAAATTTTAATATCAAGAACATGATTTAAGATCATGTCGCTTCCTTTGAGGTCTTCTGGGAACTCTTAGTGAAAGCTGCTTTCCACTACTTCTTAGAATAAGTAATTCCTTCAATCATGAAAATCATACATGACAGCTAAAAACTGCATTTTTCTCCTTCCTCTGTTACTGAATACACCTTGTATTTTAAGTGAACTTTGTAAACCAATTCTCCAGATCTTTCTTCATAACAAGTTACATTTTGTCAAAAAAAAAAAAAATATCTTGGCTAAGGAAAAACAAACACAAAAAAAGCAATCACAATGAAGAAAGTGCACACTACCAAAGACTTCTGCTAATTACCTGGCAAAATAATCTGGCTGCCTGAGCACATCTGGGATGGCAACGTTAAGTCTTAAGGAAAACACATCACAGATCAACTGTCAGGTGGCTAAACTGAATTTTGAACAATTCCAAAACATCAAACAGGAAAATCCCATGCACTGTATGACAGAGCTTGGCAAGAGTTTTTGGAGTCATTTGCACTTTATCATATAAATCTACACATGAGTAAAGTAAGGACAACAAAGGGTTCAAAGCTATGGTGAAGGTGATAGCTGTACAATGGAAAATAAAGAGATGGAATTGGTTTAAAAAAAAAAAAAAGGTGTCCTGGAATATAAATCTTGTGGTGCATAGACTTGGGTTGACATTTAGAAATGGTCGCCTACTAATTTTTTGACTTTGGGAAAGAGTACTGGGAGGATTAAGTGAAATAATACATGGGAAGCACTTGAAAGAGAGCCAGGCATGTCATGGATCCACAGTGGTTTTGTGGTTTTCAGACATTATCCTCCTCCAGATACTGAGGGCCAAACAAGTGGAAGAAATAGTAACTTCTATGCTGCTTTTTTCAGTGCTTAAGATCACGCCTGAAATACAGAATCATGAAACAATATGCTGTATTGATTATTGACTGAAAGGTTAGTTAATACTACAACAAACTGCAAGCAATGAATTAAAGACCCACTGGGAAAGATGATCAGTTTGATCAGGTTTTGGGAAGAAACTGAACACACAGACCAAATATCTAGGCTTGCAAAAAGGGTGGTAGTTCACCAGTGTTGGTGAAGTCGCGGTAGTTCACTTGCTTGTGAAGTAGACAAGATGTTTTCTAGATCTCTGCGGACTTTTACGCAAGAAAGGTTTTGTAATTTAACTGTTGGGGCAGGTACAATAATGTAAAATAAATGGTTTTGATCTCTAGAAAAAAAAATTAGAATAGTAAAAGTGAGAAAAACATATAAATGCATTTTAATTCTAATTAGCAAGTGTTGAAATAAAGATATGAGCAAAGTGCCATGGAACAGAAGAAAGGAGACAGTTACTCAATGTGGGGGTGTCCTAGAAGATGTCAGATGAATGGTCATATTTGGGCTGAATGGGCAAGTATTATTTAGATGGAAAAGGGGAAATGGCAATTATGAAAGAAACCACCCATGTAAAGGCATAGAAGAATGTGATATTGTCAATAACCATTTAAAAATTAGGAATAGGGGCATCAGGGAGGCTCAGGTGGTTAAGCATCCAACTCCTAATTTTGGCTCAGGTCATGATCTCATAGTTCATGAGTTCGAGTCCTACATCAGGCCATGCACTGGCAGCATGGAGCCTGCTTGGGATTCTTTCTCTCTCTCTTGCTCTCTCACTGCCTTTCCCCTGCTCCCTCTTTCTCTCTCTCTCTTTCTCAAAATAAATAAAGAAACATTAAAAAAACAAAAAGAAATAAAATTTAGGTATAAGTGGAGCACAGTGTGAGTGGAAGTGATGAAAGTACATAACGAGTCCTATGCTGATGAATTTGGGCTTTTGTCCTTTGAGCAACGCTAAGCTCTAAGAAAACATTCAGCTCAAAAGTATACGTAATGATATTTGTATTTTTAGAAAAATAATTTAGACAAGAACCTGAAGGGAGAAAAATCAATCTGGCGTCAGGAAGACAAATCAGGAGACCGTTGCAGTAGTTCAGCAGAAAACACAGGTCAGGTCATAAATCAGCCAGTAGCAACTGGGAGATCGAAGGAGAGTTTGGGTAGATTTTTAAGAGATGCGCTTTAAGTAAGCATTATCTATTTGAAGTCAGTCCCGAGAACGATGGAGTCTTCTCATTTGAGTAAGAGAATGGATAGTGACAACATTAACCATCATATGAATAAAGGAAGAATGGCAGATCTCAGAAAGGTGTGTGCGTAGGTGTGTATGCGGGTACAAAAATTAATGAGTTCATTATGGGGAACATATTACATTTTATGTGCTAACAGCAGGTTTTATACAAGATATGTCATAGATATGTAGGAAATTAGAAAGAAGTCTCAGGAGTTTTAGTGTATTTAGTGTTGAAGTTACAAGTTTAGTAATTCTTGGTGTAACTGCGGAATGAGAGGGGATAATATGGAGTAGACTTTTGAGTAAGATTAGGAGAGATGGGACGACAAAGAGATTTCTGGGGGAGCGCTGGAGGAGAAACAGAGAATGGAACAACAGGGTCTAAGGGGCAAGGGATCTGGAAGGAAGGAATTACCATATAGCCCTATTTCTGTGCAACTTTTGAAGATTTCACCAACAGTAGATTCTATTGCCTCCTTGGATGTCCAATCTTAATGTCCAAAAACTTACAGAGCCTGCATTCTACATGGCAGGGACTGGGACGGAGCGCTGTGATACAAACCCAAGATTAAGTCTCTGGTCTCAATAAATGTATCATCCAGAGGTGTAGGGGAAAGCTAGACGTATGTGGAGAAAATGGCAGTACAAGACAATGTGATGGTAATTGCTGTAAAACAGGGTCATAGTTAGAAACACAGGGGAGACACTAATGAATTTTGCTGGGCATGGGTCACAAAAGGCTTCAGAGTGGGAAAAGTTGTAAGTTAAAAGCAAAGTGTTTCTTTAAGCTTTCTCAGTAGTTTTAATTAGGTTTTTCTTTTTAGATGCTCATCTCTTAGCTAAATGGAAATCTTCTGATGAATTATAATTACTAGCTTCTTTCAAAATTTTACCTTCATTCAAAAATCCATGCTATTTTATGATTTAATTTTTAGAATATACAGTGTCAATGCTTAGTTAAAGATAAAGACATCATAATTTAATTGAAGAATAAATGGACAGCTTAACGATGTCTGCAAGAATAATAACAATTTATCAAACGTGTATAACCTTATAAAGATAATTTTAAAAATATATTGAAAGACATTAAAGAAGAACTTAATGAATGAGAGATACATTATATTTATGGATAGAAAAATAATTAAAATGTCTCTGTTCTTTCCAAATCAAACTATGGAGTCAATGCAATGTGAATCAAATAGCTGTGGGGTTTTTTGTGGGACTTGATAGGATAATTCTAAAATTGACATAGGTTAGAAATTATGAAGAATAAACAAAACACCCTTAAAGAATAAGAACATGGAGAGGCCATGTCCTATCAGACAAAAAACCTTATTACAAAGCTATAGACTAAGACAATGATACTCAGCCAGAGAAAAAGAAAGAGAAAAATGAACAGGCCTGAAGTCCATGGAGAGATAACATTTTAAAATGTAATACGCTGATTTATCCATTCATTTAATATGTAGAGTACTGATTATGTGCCAGGCATTTTTCTAGGTGCTGTAAACAAAACAGATAGTAAAGAAAACAATGGTAAACAAAGCAGTCAAAAAGCTTTCTCTTCCTTGTCCTTATGTTATGGTGGGTACATACACAATAAAATAAATAAGACTAGTAAATATCAATTCAAAGAGTCAGAGGAGCGATGGAGAAAAATAAAGCAGAAAAGAGGGATTGAATGTGTTTGGGGGATTGCTGAATGTTAAATGTAAATGGATGTGGTCTTACTCTCTAAGGTCTCAAGTGACTTTAGAGATAAAGCCCAAAGGAGATGAAGAGGGGAGCCCTTCAAGACAGAGGGCAAAGTGAGTGCAAAGGCCCTGAAGTGGGTGGTACCCAAACCAGGTATGTCATTGTTGTGTGCTAGAGAAAGAAATGACTAATCAATGAGTGAGTTGGGACATTTGTTTATTCTCAGGGAAAAAACATAAAATTGGATTCATATCTCATGCAGTACATAAAAACTAATTCCCAGTTAGGTTATAGACTTAAGAATGAAATGACAAATCTTTACCTTTTAGAAGACAAGGGAGAATATTTCAATGGCCTTAAGGTAGAATTTTTTTTTTTAACTTGAGACACAAAGTTTAAGGGGCACTTGGGTGGCTCAGTTGGTTAAGCATCCAACTTTTGGTTTTGGATCAGGTCATGATCACACAGTTCGTGGGACTGAGCCCCACACTGGGCTTTGCACTGACAGTGCGGAGCCTTCTCTCTCTCCTTCTGCCCCTCCCTAGCTCTCTCAATCTCTCTCTCTCTCTCTCTCTCTATTTTTTTTTATAAATTTTTTTTAACGTTTTATTTATTTTTGAGACAGAGAGAGACAGAGCATGAATGGGGGAGGGGCAGAAAGAGAGGGAGACACAGAATCGGAAGCAGGCTCCAGGCTCTGAGCCATCAGCCCAGAGCCCGATGCGGGGCTCGAACTCACAGACCGCGAGATCGTGACCTGAGCTGAAGTCGGACGCTTAACCGACTGAGCCACCCAGGTGCCCCCCTCTCTCTCTCTAAATAAACATTAAAAAGAAAAAAAAAAAAGGTTAAAACAACTTTGAAACTAAGAACATTTGTCCATTAAAAGTCTCCTGTAAGGACAGCAAAGTAACAAGTCACAAATCTTATGAAGAATTAACATCTTTGATATATATAAAAAACTTGAAGAATTCAATAAAAAAAATCATAACTTAATAGAACATGGACATTTCCCAGAAAGGAAAATTAAACAGTCGGTAAACATATGAAGAACTGACCAACCCTACTAGTAGTGAGGGAAAACTTTTGAATCACAAAATCACTTTAGGATTCTATTATTCACTCAACAAACGGACATAAATTTTTAAAAATGTACAATAGCACCAATCTTTGGTACAGATGTGGAACAAAAAGAACTCTTTCGCATTCACACGGAAGTAAAAGCTTTTGGTTATGATCCTAGTAATATAAGACCTAGCAATCCCATTCCTGAGCAATAGATTCTAGAGATACTATGCAGCAAGAATGTTTATAGTAACAGTGCTTATAACAGCAAGAACAAGGATCCAGATATCCATCGGTAGTAGACTAGACCTATATCCTATGGTCTAGCCATATAATAGATAGACCAGGCAACATAATAAGAGATGAAGGACAGCTAAATGTATCCACATGGATGAATCTCAGATACATGGTACTGAGGAGAAAAACAAATGACAGAGGAGATATATCCATATATATCTTTATGTAGATATATGAATACACTGAGAGAAACAAAGAGTGTTCTGTGATGCAAAAAACAAACAGAACTGAGTAATTATTCAAGAGTATATAAAACAATAGAGAAGAATATGGGAATGATGAATACAAATTTTTGGATAGTGGTTATCTCTGCTGGAGGTTATGATCAGAGAATCAAGGGAAGCAAGAGGATATGATCAGCAGGAGAAAGAACAAATTATCTTAAAGTTAACTATAATGTTCAATTTTTTAAGCTGGATGGGAGGTACATGGTGTTTACACCACAGTGTGCTTCATAATTTACATACATGGCATATATACTTGTAGACACAAATATTCCACTAAAAGAAGCCGAAAGAGAGATTACGAAGAGTTTGTGAAACATTATGAAATGACTGCAATGAACCTTCAAAAATGCACCAGGAAAAAATGAATGACATTGTTTTATTAACTGAATGTTTATCCTGAGAATACTGAAAAATGGCTACCAGGAATTTAAGGTCATTAAAATTAACTAAGTGGAAGCAGTGGTTATTTCTCCGATTTCTGCTTTTTTTTTTTTTTTTTTTTTTTTCATTTGGTGGTGGGAGAGGATCAGGGAATAGAAGGATTATCACAGTGATGTGCACTGGAGACCCCCTTCCTGACAAAAACCCTCTATAATGGCTATCTATATCTCTACCTAATCAAGAAGAAACAAAACAAAACAAAACCAAAAATGTTCAAATGAATTTGAACTCCATTATATTTTTTAGAAAGTAAATTAAAAATTTATTTATTATTATTTTTTAAAGTTTATTTTTCTTTATTTTGAGAGAGACAGAGCACGAGTGGGAGAGGGGCAGAGAGAGAGGAGACAGAGACCCCAAGCAGGCTCTGGGCTGCCAGCATGGAGCCTGACATGGGGGTCGAACTCACGAAACTGTGAGATCATAACCTGAGCTGAAACCACGAGTCAGACGCTTAACCAACTGAGCCACCCAAGCACCCCTCAAATTTTAAATATATATACAGAATCGTAAAATCACATGTTAGATATGGCAACTCAGAAAAATAAGTATAAAAAATGTTTCTTAAGTTTATGTTCTTTTTAAATTAAATTATAATAAACTAGAATTCCACATTATACATTTGTTTTTCCCTTAAGCATCTCCTTCCCTCTTCAATAAACAAAACTAACACGATGTTCTCTTTTAACTAACTAAAAGGAAATGTGTCTATTCTTATAGTACTTAAATACCTCTTGGGGAGAAGGTGAAAACACTGAATAGGTATGGAAGTAAAACAAAGTGACAGAAATTTAATATATTTCCAAAACCTTGTTCACCTTTAATGAGCTGATTACATGATTAAATATTATGATAATGTTCCGTTTTGAAAGCCAACAATATTAAGTCCAACAGGAACATAAATTAACTCACTAGGTACTTGTAACTATTTACTATGTTGTCCTCACGTAGAGACAACACACAGATGGAATTACTTTAGTATGTATTAGCCTAGTCTTAGGGTCGCACCCTGATCCCTGATTTTCCACTTCCCTGCCTGGGAAATCACAAAAGCATCATTTACTCTACCCACAAGCCTTTTTCTCACTGTATCCTGTTTTTAACTTCCTTCAGAACACTAGTTCTTTCTAGCTATAATTCTGATTCCAATATCAAACCTAGAAATCTTTCAGATCAATGATTTCCATGCCTCTGGTATTCCACTATACTTCCATTACATTTTTTCTTAAAAATTCCCATCACAGATCAACCAAACATCTGAGTTTTTAGCTCTTTCGGTTACGACTGTTTATTTTTACCAGCTGCCGAGTCTGATCCCCTTTCAAGCAGCAACTCCTAACTCTTACTAGTGGTGAGATGTTAGACAAGTTAATTCACCTCTTTAAGTCTGAATATTTATAATTAAGGTAATAACATGTGACATACGTTGGGGGAGATCGAGTGAGATTATATTTGCAAAGGACTTTAGCATATTATCTGGCACATAAATTCTCATAATTATCACTTCTGATTATTAGTAGTTATCTTGACTTATCTGAGACAAATGAAACTCTCATGTAGATTTTCTGCTTTGTTTCCACACTTACTACTTCTCTATAAATTCTATTACAAGATGCTGTTTCTCTGCCTACCCCTTAAATGACACCATTCTCCAGTATCCCATTTGCATTCTAGCTGATGACTTATTTATCTATTATGATTTACAAGGACACTACTTTAAAAATTATAAACAAACATTAGGAGAAAGAAGTTAATGATTGCCACAGATGGCAATATATTAATGTGTCTTGTATTTCTCTCTTCTCTCTGTATCCTCTCTGTTAGGATTTATACTTTCTTATAAAGCCTTCCATCTTTCATAATCTTGTCTTCATGGCAAAACACAATTAATTATTGAATTAAGTCTAATTTTCTGTTCTTTGAGAAAAAGCAAAAACTTAAAAAAAAATACATCTGCAGTAAAGCTTTGGTTGGCTCAAATTCTTGTTCTCAGATCAGATCTTTTCAGATGGGAAAGGAATGGCAACTTCTATTTTAAGATTTCGAATCCCAGCAACAGGTACCTTTCAAGAATAAAACCTATTCCATTTTCTTCTAAGTAGAAAGCAGTTAGAATCTGTCAATCAAAGTACAAAACTTCCACAAGGGAAAAGCATTCTAGAACATAAAACCATTCATTGATCTAAATCAAATGAAAAGGTAGATCTCTTAGGCAGGCGCTTTTCTTAATGTGCTCTGTTCCCTATACTGGCTAAGGGACAACAAAGGCTAAAATACGGCCTGCACAGCAAGCTGCTGATGGGGAAATGCACATCTTTGCATGGTCTCAGAGTATCCTCGCACAAAGCCCACCACCAGGACATTCAACACCCTTGGTCAGAGTGCCTTTCTCCCGCTGCAGTGAAGCATGTTTCCAGTTACTTCCAGCTACTCCTGCTCAGATCTCTCAACCCAATTCTACTTTGCATTTTGTAGTGGGGACTCTGGATATATCTCTTTAAAGAAGGACTGAGGGACCACTGGCTCGGGTGTGGTGACCAAGGGTCTGGCTTGTCTCCATCCTTCCCTACCTGTCCTGGCTCCAATGCCCGCGATATTAGCAATATTTCTGGTTTCCCCTCTCCTTGTCTCACTTCCCAGACAAACCTCCTGTCTTTCTCTCTTCACCCTCACACTAGACCCAGCTCTGGGCCAAAGCATCCAAAAACAACTTCCGAAATGTAAATGAGGCTTATGCCATCTTGTGTGGACAAAGTTCTATTTTTCTTTCTCCACGAGTTTAACTGAAAAGAAGGTTAGGGAAGGGGCACCTAAGTAAAGCAGAGCTATTTGCCATTTCTGTCTCTTGGCATTTAGTAGCATATCTTTCTTTCTATACACAGTCCCCACACCACTCCAAAAATAGGTGCATGTGCACACCATGTACACACGATGCATTTTAAAAACATGAAAGGAAGGGTGCTCGGTCGGTTAAACGTCCGACTTCGGCTCAGGTCATGATCTCACGGTCCGTGAGTTCAAGCCCCGCGTCGGCTCTGTGCTGACAGCTCAGAGCCTGGAGCCTGTTTCAGGTTCTGTGTCTCCCTCTCTCTCTGACCCTCCCCCGTTCATGCTCTGTCTCTCTCTGTCTCAAAAATAAACATTAAAAAAATAAATAAATAAAAATAAAAACATGAAAGGAGCTTATGTTTGCTTCTAGATCCCTAGTTATATATTATAAACTTTGTTGAAAATTACATTGGGTAACAGGAATATGTGATCTGATACTACCGACAATGAAAACAGAGGCCAAAAAATAAGCTAATCCCAGAAAACTGTAGAAAAAAAGGAAAAGAGAAGTTTTTTTTATAATTACTTATTTTGAGAGAGAGAGAGAGAGACAGAGAGACAGAGGAGAGAGAGAAAAGGGGAGGGGTAGAGAGAGAGAGAGAGAAAGAGAGAATGAATCCCAAGCAGCCTCCGTGCATGATGCACGGCGCCCCACACGGGGTTCCATCTCGCTACAGCGAGATCACAACCTGAGCTGATATCAAGAGTCAGAGATTCAACCAACTGAGCCACACAGGCACCCAACAACATTATTTTTATTTTATAATTTTTATTTTACAGAGAGAGAGAGAGAGTTTGTGAACACTCCATTAATGTCTGTTAAGTGAAAGAAAGCACTACATGAATGACCAATATCAAAGAACAGAAAATAGAAAAATTAGTAATTTATCACACACACACACACATACAGCTTATTAGCTGTCCAAATCTCTTTTTGTTTTTATCTATTTTTATTTTAGAGAGATAGAGCATGCGAGGGGGAGCGAAGGGCAGAAGGAGCGCACGCGAGAGAGAAAAGATGTGTTTTAAAAGGAGAAAACAAAAGTGCCAGGGCAGTGGCCACAGCCAAGAGGATTTCTAAGGGGTTTATCCTGCCACTGAAGACCAACTCCCACTACTGCTTACTGTCCAAATCTGGCTTCCCAGTTTGGAGCTTAACGTCAGGAGAAATGACATGGAATAGTTAAAATGGTTTAACTCCAAGGAGACAGAAGGTAGATAAGTTTTCACTAGAGTTGCTGTCCCGGAAGAACCTTGGTAATGGGAGATTAGATGCAAATCTAGCAGCTTGGGCTTCTGCATGATGCAGTGGGTTCGTTCAGGCAACGCCCAAAAGTTGTTCTTTTATCAACGAAGTCCACGAGGGTTTCTGTGTAATACATCATGCCAGAACTGCCAAAACCATCTAGTTATTCTGAAGTGTGTAATTCCCTGCTAGATTTCCCGCGACTGTAACATCTTTATGAAAGTGTGGGATGCCAAATAGGAACAGAGCTAGCTAACAGAGAAAGTCTGCGCATCTTTGGAACAGACCTGTCTCAGGTCTGGTTTCCCACAAGCAGACTCTGAGATAAAGATCACCCGGTATGAGTGATTTTTAATGACCTGATCCTAAGAGAGACCAGTAAACTTATGCGGAAGAACAGAGAGAAGGCAGAAGACTTAATCAATGGTGTGATGTCAGGCAATGCCTGCGGAGAACGGCTTCCGCCTGATCCTACAGGGGTGTCCAGAGTGTGGGGTTAGCCACCGTTTGTCCTGACTTGAGGTGAGGAAGCTCGGCTTACGTATTCTCACATCTGTCAATCATCGTTAAAGGCCTTCCTCGTGTATCTTAAATTTCCAGAGGATTTTGGTTTACTGCCCGGGTTGGCATTGTGGGCAGTAGTAGCCCAACGGCAAACTGTTGGAAGCAAAAGCATACCAAATGTGAGAAGGGCACACAGATACAGCCAAGGCGGTCAAGGTGATACAGGTGGGTAATGGACAGTATCCACAACAGGCCCTTTAAGCAGCCATGACAGAGTCCGGAAATTTTAAGCTTAGTGGTCGGTCTGACATGAATAAAAACTGAAGAAAAATATAAGCCAAGCCTAAATTGGAGGATTATTTTTAGACTACTCCATCTATTTAATCCTCTGTTCATTTATAATGACATTTTGATGCTGTAGCCATAAATAACAGAAAGAAGATACAAGGGGCGCCTGGGTGGCTTAGTCAGTTAAGCATCCGACTTCGGCTCAGGTCATGATCTCGCAGTTCGTGCGTTCAAGCCCCGCATCAGGCTCTGTGCTGACAGCTCAGAGCCTGGAGCCTCTTCAGAGTCTGTGACTTTCTTTCTCTCTCTGTCCCTCCCCAACTCACACTCTGTCTCTCTCTGTCTCTCAAAAATAAGATAAACATTAAAAAAATTTAAAACAAAGAAAGAAGATGCAAAATAAACTCAGGACCTAGGATACAACTGTTTTCTACAATGAGCTGTTGAGCCATAATGATAATTGCCCACATGGTTTTAAAAATGCATGGACATATACACACACCTATGTATCAATCTATCAATACAATATAAAATTAAACTTCTTATTTGCTACCACAGGTAAATCCAACAGTTAAATGTTCTAACATTTCATAACCAGTATTAAATAGTCAAGTGATTGTGACACTCTCTGGTTCAAGCTTAAAAATACACATTTGTCTTAACAGAACTTAGACCAGAAGGAACCCTGAAAAACACGGGTGTCAGAGCTCACATACCCCAGGGCAACTGTGAGTTCCATCAGATAGGCACATACGTGGACCTCAGCCAATATTTCTCCCAGCAACAAGAATATAGCACCTGTGTAAGCTTGGTTCTTTGTTGTTCCAGGGCCTATCAATGCCTATAGTGGTCAATCTTCATAGACTCTCCTAGTAATGAGACTTATCACCTTTGTTCAGTTCTTTGCTTCATCTTCCAAGCCCTTTTATTTGTGTACACGTCTTCACCTTAGCACCTCACTTCAAGACAGGAACCCATATATATAAATATAAAACAGGAAAACAGAGTACCTACGATGTGACCAATATTGAATACCAGACCACCTCTAGAAATTGGAATGCACTAACCCTCAGTTTCCAATTCTTTAGTTTCTCTTCTGTTCCAGGACTCTATATTCAGTAGGATCCACTTTATGGGAGCCCTTGCTTACTATAGAGAAACACGTTATTCTCAGCCGATCACATTTTACCAACCAAAGTGATTTTTAAGCAGCAGAAATAATGACAAAGCTCCCCTAGTGAAATAAACTAAAGTCTGAAATACAAAACATAGAGACCAAGAAAGACAAAGTAAAGAAGGTAAGCATGAATATCTTAGAGTGATCTTTCATAAATACCAATATATATCAAACATCAGCCCCAATCCTTCATTCCATAGTGGTTTTCCACCAAAACTCTCCATAATATGTAACTGCACACTGACTCTCTTCTAAAAACATTAATCTAGAGGCCTAAGTATCAATGCAATTTCATAATGCAAAGGTGTTTTTATTTTTCAAAGAACTAGCAATCTGACAGCCTTGACTGAAATACAATGAACATTGTACCGCACAAGTTCACAGAAACTCTTTCCCAATCATGTTTTAATTAAAAGAAAAGATGACATAGGAAGGAAAGTTATTCAAAGTAGTTCTGAATTTCAGTTTCAGCAGCTGCAAGAAGGGGAGAGGGTAATTTGAATGAGAGTAATTTACTGCCAAATGCTTCAATAATTTTATAACAAAATTAAGAGGATAAATAAAAATCACAAAGCAAACATCAGATAGTCACAAACCACCCTATTTGGTAGACAGAGCTGCAAAGCATTAGAAGGATAGGGACTTAGTATTCTTGGGAGAGTCCTAGTCTCATCTTCAAATAGTCTACAAGCTGTGTGACACAGTCAGAAGACAAATTTTTCAGTAGTCCAACATCCTCCGATTTTTTGAGGTGATGCTAGGAGGGAAGAGAAGCCAACACAATCAGAGGTGCATTTGTAAGTTGTTTTCATTTCTCTCTGTGCTTGTGAGGAATGAATACTCACCACCTTCCCCTTTTCTTTTTTCTTCACAGTTAAGAAATACAGAGAAAGTTAGTGATGGAGGGAAAAAGGGGGTGTCACTTTATGATATATCTCCCATTTCTAGAGCCCAAAACAACTAATTCAGCCAAAGAATGTAGCCCTCTGCTAATGCATTCTGAGTTGCAGATTTCACTCTTACTATGGCTATGCTGGTTTCCCCTATGTTTTTGTGGGTGTCAAATACTAACAGCAGCCTTGATGCTGGATAATATTATACCTAATAGATGGAATATTTTAAGAGTTGAATAAAAAATATTGACTAGTGACCTAAAAACAAGGCATTTCATTTATTTTTTTAATTTTTTTTAAACGTTTATTTATTTTTGAGACAGAGAGAGACAGAGCATGAACGGGGGAGGGTCAGAGAGAGGGAGACACAGAATCCGAAACAGGCTCCAGGCTCTGAGCTGTCAGCACAGAGCCCGACGTGGGGCTCGAACTCACGGACCGCGAGATCATGACCTGAGCGGAAGTCGGCCGCTTAACCGACTGAGCCACCCAGGTGCCCCCAAGGCATTTTAATTAAATAGGGTTTGCTTTAAAAATGAAGCAATGTTTCAGTTCAAGGTTTAATCAACTAGTTATAATTTATAACCTAATTAATTAGTGGTTTCATTTTCTTTTCTAGTGGGAACACTCACAGACGTTATTTTCAAGTAGTGTTATCAAGCGACTCAAGAAGGCCTGCAATTCACACTGCACTGATACTTATTAAATGAAAGAAGCAAACGTCCTGCAGCTGTCTGTGGGCTAGAAACTGTGTTATTAAAGAAGGGTTGGGGGAGGATCTAAAGAAAAATGAGACATCAACTCTCTTCCCATAAAACTTAGAATACACGCAGAGTAACAACAATGTGCAAATAAAATGACACAGGAGTTCAGAAGGTAGGAAGAGAGAATGAGAGAAGAAGGAGTAAAGAGGGGAAGTAAAGAAGGAAGATTCAGTGGAAAACAGCTTTAAAGCTTAGGTCTGACAGTTGAGTAAGGCCATAAAAATGAAAGAGTGTGGTGAGAGGCACATCGGACAAGCCAACTATGCAGCAGAATCGAAGGAATGGAAAAGGCATGGAGGTTACAAAGCACTGGGTAGGGAGAGCTGATAAAATGTAGGGGAGGTGATAAAGCGTAGGGTAGGGATAGATAACGTGTGGGTAGGGGTAGGTGATAAACATATGAAGGTTATTGGGAGACGAGCACACCAAAGACCTGGCATGCGGTTTTGAATGGGTGGGAAATGGCAAACTGTCCTTGCAAACCGTAATCCAACATTCATGTGGACAGCTGGTTGAACAGGAAGTAAAGAGAGGACTCAGAAACCTGAGATGTCTGAACAGAGATCCAGGGGACATTTAACAAGGGATGAAAAACAAAAGGTGAAATGAAAGGACTGTTGAAACTTCCAAAAAGAAAGAATGGATGGAATTCGTTAAGATATGTACTGATCCACACGCCATCTTACAGAAAACCGACTTTATAGAACACCTGCTACCAAATACATCTGTAATAATTCCGAAGGGGCTGAATTATTTAGAAAAGAAGATAACCATGAGAGTCTTAGAGAAAGAAGTATTGGAAATAGTGATCTTTTTCATCCTTTTCCAACAGTATTTATAAGGGTACGTTTAGCTTAATATTTATATGGATAAAATTATGCATATACATCTCATTTCTAAATTATTTTCAAAGAATTCTAGATTTAAAAGATTGTTTCAAAAAAGTAATGACAGCAGGAGAGAATCACATACACATAGCTTTTAGCCTAATGGGAGAAAAATCCATAGTAAAAATTTTAGAGAACGCAGAAGCATTTTACGCTTGGTCATTAAGAAGGAAATTTAGGAGAAAGAACTGGCAAGCACTACATAGCATATTCCCAACTGGATCATTTATATGTGAACAAACAATATAACTGGCCCAAATACTATAATTGGATTTAATGACAGTGAAGCAATGTCATTACTCAAAACTGACTGCAGAAAGTGAGATTTCTGTCCAACAGACAAGAGGCTAGAGTCTCAGATAATTTCTGTTGATTTGGATCCTGAAAGAAAAAAAAAAATCTCAAGCATCAATTTACGCCTTTAACTAATTTACAAATATATGAGCTTATGTGCTTTAGTTTACAGCACAAATTAGGTACTATGACTTAGGTAAACTACATAAGTATTTGGCGACTTGAAAAAGGAATGCAAATTTCTGATATAAAACACCTGGGGTCACCAGAATTTCTCCCGGCCTCTCAGGCCAACACAGATCTATTTCATTTCAAAACTATATATTTATTCAACTTCTTTAACGATTCCAGAAATGTTCACTATGTTCTCTAATGCTCAGAAAAATCTTACATAGGGATTATCTACATGGCTGACCTCAATGGAACAAGGCGTCCTTGAGTCTACTAGCCATGTCTAAAATGATTTCCAATGTCATATTTATCAAAATGGCTGAAAAGAACTCCACTAAAAAAGGCAGTGATTTCCAAATGAACTTCAATTACTTTCTAACTGGGGTCACATATAAACTTTTCTACAGAAGGTCACTGAAAAGTCAATGCTGGTTTCCATCGCAGGCTGGCTCTGTTTTTTACAGACAAACATTCAGCCTGTTTACAACAAACCAGAGGGCAAGCCATTTTATGGGTTTGGTTAAAATAGTGTTACTCCATATGTGAGAATGAGAAAATTGAGAAAGGATTCTGGAAAGGATTCTTTCAGGGGTAAGTATGATGCTTGCAAATACAAAACACTGAACGCACATTTATTGAATGGGTGAGTTACATGTGATATCAAAAGATAAAAGCATTAAACATTAAGAATTTGCATTTTATAATTTTAAAACCAATTTTTTCCTAAGTTGCCTACGTATTTCCTCCAAGGTTTACAAAGGAGATAATTTCTCCAGGTGAACTAGAATGGCTACTATTTGTTGAAAATCGGTCATATGCTAAGCCTTTTGCTGACTATAATGTTGATCTATTGTACACATCTAAAGTTCTGTGTTATTATTCCTGTTTTGCAGATGCTCAGAGAGGTTATTTACTTAAAGTCACAGGGTACGTAGAACACATATTTAAGGCTGATCAAAAAGTAGTTGAAAGAAAATAAAATCTGAGGTGTTTTTTTTTCTAACAGTAGAGAATATCTATTTTAAAATGTACTCGTGCCTTTCTCCATTTAAAAATTTTTCCAAACAAGGCCATCTAACCTAATTTTGCTTTTCTTTCCAGATGATCACAATTGTATTGATTAATATCAGTTATAAAAAAGTCACCTGATATAAAGTCAATCATGCCCAAATGATATACCAATTTTAAAAATGGCAAATTATTGATTCCAATATGCCTTACTTTTAAAGTAAAATTTAAAAATATTAATTTCATAATACACTACATTATATTTACTCATAGGACATATAATATAAATACATAACAATCCTTTGTTTTACTACTTTTGTAAAGAAAAAGTAAAAACAAGGTAATCAAATAAAATTTTCTAGCCAAATATATTTGAATTATTGTTTTGGATAAGTCTGAACTAACACTATGATCCCTATGCAGCATATTGCTAAATAATCAAGGGTTTAAGATAGTAAAAGATAACAGACATATTAAATTCTTAAGAAACTTGAATTTCTAAGGGGGTTGGCACAATTTCTAAATTGAATATTTGACAGTCAAATAACAAAGTATTATTTTATGGAATCACAACAATTCAAATGGAAGGTGAAATAACTCTATTGTAAGATGGGAAATAAATAAATTTCTGCCCCTTTCTCCTTTAATTTTATCACCTGAAAAAAGTCAATGAACATAAGAACCAGAATGAAAATCTTTATACGAGATAACGCAAATATGGAGCAAAGTGAAAAAAGATGAATTCTAAAGACTTCAAGAGAGAACAACAACAACAAAATCTCATTTACCCCTCAGAGTCATTGAATCAGGAATTTGGGACACCAAGTACCTTGAGAGAGACACTTAGGGCTATAAAAGCAGTGGGTGCTTTGTAAGGAGTGGTTAGATCCACAGGTCCTGCCACCATTTTCTATTTCATGCTCACTTTTGATCCATAGGTGTGGCAAGCAAGAAGTATAGTCTTGGAAATGGTCAAACACAGTAGCCATTTGGGGTGGAGTGACTAAATGGGAGTTGAGTAAAGGTCAGTAAAATAACTGGTAAAATTTCCCAGTTCCCTTCTTCCTTCTAACATCTAGAATTGTGCTGTCCAATATGGCAGCCACTAGCCAGATGTGGCTACTGAAATGAAACAATAGCAAGATCCAGTTCCTCAACTGTACCTTCCAAGGGCTGAAATGCTACATTTGGCTAATGGTTACTATTCTAGACAGCTCAGTATAGAACATGCACATCATCATAGAATAGACAGATTGGACAACATTAAAGAAAGGAGCAATCTATCTTACAGTTACCAGAGTGAAGATTAAATGATGCCTCTCAAAACATCTAAAAGCCCCAGAACAAGACCTATAATCTTTAACATTTAGAGTCTTCTAGTGAAAAATAGCTCTGTCATATCACCCTGCATTGCTGATCCTACCACCATTCATGCACAACATCACATCTGTCTTTTCTAAAACTGATGATGATAAAACATTCAAGAAAACCTTCCAAAATAGAAGACAGAGACCTAAATAAAACACGTGCATGCACACACACACACACACACACACACACACAATATGAAGAAGAAACAGGAACAGTTGCAAGCGAAAGAAAAAAGAAATGCATGCTAGATAACAAATACATTCATTAATAAACTTACAAGAAGATGCTGTTAAAAAGGAATATTCGAATGCAAAAAAAACTCTAAGAAATTTTAAATGTGAAAATATATATGTAAAATGTAGCAGAAAATTGTATAAACTCAAGAAAATATCTTCAAAATTAAAAACAAAAACAAAAACTAAACCAAAAGTATGAAAAATAGGTGAAAAGGTCAGAAAATTAAATAGAGAAAATTAACCTAGAGAGCCCACATCTGACTAATGGGAATTCAAAAAGAAAAAAAGAAAAAAAGAAAATCCTCAGAAAATTTGCAAAGAAAGTTATAGTAGAAGTCCAGGAAATACTAGTTTTCTGTTGTTAATTTTTAGGAGAATCTTATCATTATTACTTTAACTGTGTATGTGAATAACCCTTGATAAAAATTTAATAATTATTATATGAAGACCCTAAAACAATTTTATAAAAGAGAGTAGAATCCATATATTCCATTGGATGCATGATGAAGTTACTCACAAAGCACATATTTGAGTTCATTTCCTGATGGCGAACCCAAAAGATTTTTCACTTTAGAAACCAGAAGATAAACTATAGGCCAAGACAGATCTGAATTCTTCCTGCTGACTCATTTACATCAATGAAGTAAAACATTCAAAACCTCAAGACAAAAACAAAAACAAAAAACTAACCCCCCCAAACCTCCAGCTAATGAGACCATTTGTGCAAATTCATTAGCATGAATACTTCCAATTGATTAGCACAAAGTGTTACAAAGAAACCTCAAGAGCAAAAAGTAACATGTAAGATTAGAGACTGTTCTCCCAAGATGGAGAAAACCCCTGGGGAGCAGGCACCAGGGAGTTAAGCAAAGCATCTGGCCTCCTTTACAAATGAGCATCTCTTAAAAAGCAACATCTTCTAGTACTTCCAAACCTGGATTAGAGCAAGTGCTTCCCTTTTATAAGGCTGCTAAATGTGAAATCAGTTAAGGAAAGCAAAAGTTAATGCTAAGTATTTGTAGACTATGACTGTTGTTTTGTAAACAAAAGATCCCATCACTTTTGCTCCCAAGCATCTAAAGATGCTCTGCTCCCTATCAAGCCAGCTGCATCTCATTATGAATGGAAGACACATTTGACCCCTGAAATGATTGTAGCTGTCCCTTCCTTCGGGAAGTTTGAGCTGATCAACTCATACTGCAGTGGTAAAGTAATCCAACTAATGGTACCCAGACATCCTTACATGTCTCCATTTGGAGCACTTAGCACAATATTGTGATGATCTCTTCACCTGGTCCCTATTCTCCACGATACTTTATTTTCAGAGAGAATTAGGAACCAGGCTATCTTACTCCTTGTTGTACACAGAGCTGCTAAGAAACTGTTGCACACCATGGCTGGTGCACAAAAATTGAAGGAAAGAGTGAAGAAATGGAAAATGAAGAAATAAACAGAACTCTTCATTTTAGAGATGAGGAAATAACAGTACTACAGATGCAAACACTAGCCCAGAATAGGTTAATAGCGAAAACAGGAGCAGAACTAACTAAGATCTCCAGTTTCCTTGCTTATTACTTTTATGAAGTATTAAAACAACTCATTAGCCCACATTGAGAAGCCACCAAAAGATGATTATGACTTTCTCCTCCATTACTTATCTTCCCCTTCTCTTACACCTCTGGACAAAAAGGTCTGTTTATTGCTCAGATAATCCCAGTTTACCACCCCCCCCCCACCCCCACTTCTGTTTTTGATGCCTCGGTTGATGCCAGGAATTCTCTGTCTTTATCTTTATCCAAAAACAACTATCATTCAGGGTTCAGCTTAAATGTCATCACTTTCAATTACAAAACTAAACAAGAAATTAGATAAAACACTGTACACTTTTTTTTTTTAATTTTTTAACTTTTTTTTATTCTTATTTTTGAGACAGAGAGAGACAGAGCATGAATGGGGGAGGGTCAGAGAGAGGGAGACACAGAATCTGAAACAGGCTCCGAGCTCTGAGCTGTCAGCACAGAGCCCAACGCGGGGTTTGAACTCACGGACCGTCAGAACATGACCTGAGCCGAAGTCGGCCGCCTAACCGACTGAGCCACCCAGGCGCCCCTGTACACTTTCTATATACCAAGCAGTACAGGAGACAAAAAGATGAATAATGGCCTCTCTTAAAGAAGCGGACCATTTAATTAGACTGATAATATCTAGGGTTTGGTAAGAGGTTGAGACAAACCCCTTTGACACACTGTTGGTAGGGATGCAACGGTTTTGTTTTATTCCTGGGGGAATGTCTTTCTAAATTAAGGGTACCTGTCCCCTCAAACCTGACAATTTTGTTTCTCATAATTTCTCAAAAAGATACTCCCCTATATATGTTCAAACTCTTATGTACATTAATGACGATGGCAGTTTTTCTAAGATTCTGAAACCAGTAAAACAAGTGTTCAATTATAGGATGTTGGTAAGAATATTGTATTATATCTATATAGATAATATGTGTGAACAAGAATGAGCTAGTTGTCTACAAGCTAATATAGAAAAAAAACTCAAACGTAAGTTGTGAAGACAGCAAAGTACAGAACTATATGTCTAATAGGATTCCATTTGTTTAAAACTACCTACACAAACATGTGTTTGTATACATTGAAATTTATCAAAGTACACTGAGAAAGTCCAAGTAGTGATCATATGTCTCAAGGATGAAGGATTAGAGGTACTGGGGTGGGAATTCATCTTTCTTTATTTTCTTTTTTCTTTTAGAGAGACAGAGAGAGCAGGAGGGTGGGGCAGAGAGAAAGAAAGAGAATCTTAAGCAGGCTCCATGCTCCGCATATAGCCAGACAGGGGACTTGATCCCATGACTCTGGGATTATGACTTGAGTCAAAATCAAGAGTCAGACGCTCAACCGAATGAACCACCCAGGCTCCTTCTTTTTTTTTTTTTTCAATATTTGAATTTTTTAAATCTATACACAGTTATCATATTCATAATTACTTATTTTCTTAAAGAACTTTTTAAAAAGTCTGGATATTTACATAGTTGATAGGATAGTGGTATGAATACTGCGGAAAGATTAAATGAGATTCTGATATTTTACACAGGCCTTGAAAGGTAGTAAGTGTGTCAGTAGACAGACGTGGTGGAAGGATTCTTTACAGAGAGTGAACAGCACGTGGCAAGTATGCATGGCCATGTGATTTGCTCTCGCCCCTGAAATGCGAGTGGAAGTGACCTGTGTCCTATCCAGGCCGAGGAAGTGAAAGCCCTGAGTAACGTGGTTCAATCACAGAGAGGGACTTGTGCCAAGTTGAATGGAGATGGAACAAGATGTGGAATAACTGCAAGACACTGAGAACAGCTGCTCAGTTGTGTCATGTGAATCCTCGAGAGCGAAAAATAAACTTTCACTGCAAAGCCATTGAGATGCAGAGCTGTCTGTTACTAGAGTCAAACCCACCCTGCCTGATGCGGACAATATCAGCAGAGGAAATAACATTACACATAAGGAAAGGTTTTAAAAATGGAGGTGTGTGTTTATAATGGTGAGTGTCTGCTACGTGTGTAGGTGGACAGGTGGGGGATGCTCAGAAAGTCACCTGAATTTGAAAGGTAAATGAAACGGACTGCCCAAATGAACAGTTACATTTGATTTTCTTGGAGTTAGTAAGTTGCTGAAAGTTTTCCTGTTGCTTGGCTTTTTGTTTTTGTGTTAAGCTACAAAGGAACATGATCAACATTCAGGACTATCAGCTACTACTCAGGAAAACTAGCCTGACAGTGTTATGCTACGAAAAATGCCTAGTTTTGGATACGCAAGAGGGGTATTCGGCAACCAAGAGAGAAAAGAGTAAGAGAAAAGTGAGAGTATTTTGTGTTCTAGAATCCAAGGACAAAGGAAGGTGAGCTGGGTGGTTCACAGTATAAAACCCAAGGAGATGAAATAAGGTAAAGCCTGAGAACTGAGTGATTCTGGTGATTAACCGATAAACTTCGAGAAAGTAATTAGCAGAGTCAGGTGGAAAGAAACTGGGTTGTATGGTTATGAGCAGTGAGTAGGTGGTAAGGAAATGGGGTCACTTAGTGTAGGAAACTCTCTGAAAAACATGCAAAGAGAAGGAAAGAAATGAGAACAGCTTGAAGAATTTTTTAAGTGAAAAAAAGTTATTTTTCCCCCAAATGTAGCTATTTATTGAGATAGGGAAGGTAATGAAATACCTGGGGCCATAGAAGAGTCAGGGTAGGAGGGTAGGAGGAGCATTAATGGCCCATACATGGTGACGATGGGTAAAATCACATGCACAGGTGCAAAGAGCAACCCTAAGGATACTTTCCACTGGAGCAGGAAGCACGAGAAAGGGGGCGAAACCCTGGCAAGTTTCTGAAGCGAAGAAGAGCAAGCTCGCAGGGAGATTCACCTTAGACCTAGCACTTCTCAGTGGAGGAAACAAAAGGTATGCCCTTGCCAGCAGAGTGTGGAGGCTGCAAGCAATTTAGAAGTGAGAGTACTGCAGTGTGGGAGTTGAGGACATTGCGTTTCCAGGAACAGACAGCGAGTTGGGAAGGAAGAAGCATAAGGGCTTGTGAGCCCTGCTAGGGGCTCAGATGCAAAGAGAAAGGATTTGTACTGGGCACAATAGAGCTATCTGGTAAATGTCTCCAGTTAGGTACAGTCGCCCGGGACGGAGTGGAGACAACAGAACTGGGGTCTCCTTGGGCTTCAACTGAAGTAGAAGAGTAAGGCAAAGGGACAGATCATAGCTTGTCTATCACTGAACTTTCTAAATGATGGCGGAGGTGTGAATCAGAGCTTGTCTCTCAGGGAATTTTCCAAATGCCAGTGACAGATGTCAGAGCCAGGGTAGGAAATTACAAGTGTGTCTATCACAGGTGATGGCCCCAGACAAAAGGAGGGGTAGCTTTTCCAGGTCACAGAAAGAAAAGAGATCTTGCCCTCTTCAGATGTCTTTCAACATTTTTGCCTGACTCACTCCCCTGGCATTTATAACCTTCCCATGGTTCAATTTCTTCATCTCTAAAATGGATAAAATAGCAGTATCCATAGGGTTAATATGAAGACTAATTGCCATTGTCTCATTTAATCAGTATTAGCATCTGGTGAATTAGGCATTGTCATTAACTGCAAGGTTATAGATGAAAAAACTGAAAGATTCTTACCTTGATCTTTAACAATTTCATCAAAATATTTGAACCTAGGGTACCTAGGGGGCTGTCGGTTAAGTGGCTGATCTCACCTCAGATCATGATTTCATGGTTCGTGAGTTCGAACCCCACATTGAGCTCTCTGCTATCAGCGTGGTGCCCTCTTGGGATCCTCTGCCTCCCTCTCTCTCTGCCCCTCCCCCAGTCACTTGCACACATGTGGACTCTCTCTTTCTCAAAAATAAACATTAAAAAAATTTAAAAAGTCTGAACATAAGCACTTCACAGTAACAGCTCACTCAACATTATCCAACATTTAACAAATCAAACGCAAAAAGATTCATGCACATTGCATATAGGAAAGCCACATCATGCACACCCTAGCATGTGCAGCCTGGACCAGATATTGTCTTTTGACCATCTCCATCTAGTCTCTGACTTCCTCTTACCCCCTCAGTTCCCTCGGGGGCTCACTCTCCATCACCTGGACCCCTTCCCCCCGAATTCTGGTTGTGTTTGGTCCATAGAGGCACCAACAGAACCAAGGGATGGTGGTGAGAAAGGTCAATGTAAATCTTCCCCAGCTCTCTCCAAAGGCTCATACCTCTCTGACAGTAACTGCTTCTCTTTAATACCGTGGCTGAAGCCCTGTGGCCTCTCTGCACAGCCCGGATCTTCTGGGCTCCAGTATCATTACTCCTTCCCTTGCCCCTTCACGCCCAGGAGTGGCCACAATTTCACCTCTGGGAGCATCATACACAAGAACACATACACAAGAACATGCTGGTTCTTCCAGAACTGCCCTCACCTCTGAGCACAGTTCTTTGATGAATTCCATTAAACCCTGTTGAGTAGATATTTTTCCTATCGGTACCCTGACTGATTCACAGAGTATATACGAAGTGCCATTTATTTTAGGTACAAAATGGGACACCAATAATAACTTTTAGATCCATAGGTGACTTTAGAATGCATTTGAAATAGATGAAAAGACTGAGGGCTGGAGAAGTAAATTGGATCCCAGCTCTAAAGTGAGTAAGAGTGAAATGGAGAAGGGCTGGTCTCCTGACTCCCAGAACAGACAATCTGTGCTCTGTCATGTGGCCTCCCTCACAGGGGGACCTGAACTGGAAAACAAAAGGGTTTGATTAGAGGAAGCAGCTGCAAGACAGTGACTGTGGCTTCTATTAAATAAATTCCACCGTCAAACCTTTCCACCCCATTGTAAGAAGAGACCTACCATCTCTCTCCATGGAGATAATTAGGATTTAACCTCTGTGTCAGAGGCAGAAAGCTGCTAGCTTTCAAAAAGAGATGTTACTTAAGGGTCAAACCTATTTTCTTCTGATCAATTCTACTGCAAATGGATGAAGCTCTTACACCTGCCTCTTGTTTTGGGGTGTGAGATGGGGTATCTTGTTCTCTCTCCCTCTCCTGCATACTTATGGCAAATCACGGATTACCAGGCAAAATTGAGAACTTATACACACACACACACACACACACAAAGTACATACAAACATATACACAAAGTCTTTAAAAACTAAAATGAAATTATTCAGTTAAATCTATAATAAAGAATGATAAACATTTATTTGTTGTTTAGTTGGGGAAACTTCTGCATTAGTAACTTTTTTGCATTATACAATAAATGAAGATGACATGTATTATTGTTGCTTAATAAGTGACAAAAGTGAAGCATATTGAAATTAATAAAGTCAGGGCGCCTGGGTGGCTCAGTCAGTTGAGCGTCCGACTTCAGCCCAGGTCATGATCTCGCGGTCCATGGATTCGAGCCCCACGTCGGGCTCTGTGCTGACAGCTCGGAGCCCGGAGCCTGTTTGGGATTCTGTGTCTCCCTCTCTTTCTGACCCTCCCCTGTTCATGCTCTGTCTCTCTCTGTCTCAAAAATAAATAAACATTAAAAAAATTAAAAAAAAAGAAATTAATAAAGTCAGCCTAAGTTGGCACAGCTTAGTGAGTAGAAAACTGCAAATTTGAGTCCAGGCTTCCTATATAAGCAGGGCACACTCTCCATTTTCTGGTCCTTTATAATCAATACCATTATCACATTGATCCACAGAAGATAACTTTATTGATAAGGCCAAACGATATCCTCTGCCAATCACTTCTTTCCAGTCCCCACATCTTCTTGGAATACTTGTTGACCCTCTAGTTCATAATGGGACAGCACCCGCTCTAGTCGGATCCCATTCTCTCTTATGGGAATTTAGTTTTGTGTCCTGAAGATACTGGTTTAAGCCCTGTTGGGGGTTAAATGGGAACACCCTGTGGGAGCATGAGCTGGAGGCCCTGTGCATGTTGGACCAAAGGGAACTAGCTAAAGAGAGAACAAATGCGTATCTCCAGAGAGAAACAAAGATGATTGGCCACTTAGTTCTGGTGAGAGAGTTCTGGTGAGAGAGAGAGAGAGACAGAGAAAGAGAAATAGAACTCCCTGATGGCTGTCTTGTCTCATCCCTTTAAGAGATCTGATGCTCAGTCCTGCCTTGAGTTCCGTGAGATGTCCATTGATTTTTTTCAGTAAATTACCTCTTCCTTTAATTTACATAAGCAAGTTTGAATAGTATTGTATTACTTGCAACCAAGTGACCCATAATGAAAAACTATAATGTTTTCCCTGATAATTATGTATGTCTCTTAGAAACACTGCCATGAATTCTGAGTGTTGCTGGTTATTAAACCATAAGCATTAGTGGAATGTCGGATAACTAAAAATGTAGAATTAACAGATAGTGCTTAAAAGTGCGGGCTCTGGATTCAGAATGCCTAGGTTCAAACCTTTACACAAGCGTAACATGAAACAAGTTATTTTTGACCTATTTTGCTTCTGCTTCCTCTGTTGTAGAATATAGAAAATAAAAGAATTTACCTGAAAAGGTTGTTATGAAAATAAGTAATATATGGAGGGCAATTACCACAGTAACTGACCCAAAGAAGAGCTTAAACAAAATTCAGTTGTTGTTTTTGTTGTTATTTTTACTCTGATCATCTCCACAGCTACTTTTCCCTCTCTTACTCTGCAGATAAAGTTTCATTTTGGGTTTCATGTAGAAGCATCAAAATTCCATTTACAAATGAAAGTAGTTCCAAATCCAGTTTGCAATAAAACCAAGGTCTGCCATAGCCATTAGTATTAACATTTATAGTCCTTCCTTTATCTTTGTTTAAATTTCCAATAAGTTTCATTCATTCTCATAAGAATGGGTTGGGATTATGAGACTTCACTGAAACAGGCAGGAAAAATCTTTTTAAACATCTTAGCAATGGTAATTCAGACAACCGTGGGATATAATCAGATACCTAATATGAAAATAATTGTGCCATCTTTCATAAACGTAAATCACTGCCAACCACTTTCTTGAGGAGTTACTCTGGGTTGTTTTCCCAGCTGTGCTAAATAGAATTGTGCCGAATAATTTCATTTGATCTGTCCCGCATCCCAAAGCTGGTGTTTTCAGAAGAAAAAGGTTAGAGGAAGAGTAAAGCCCACACTCCACGATGAGTAAAACTGACTTGTCCACACAGGGATTTACTTACCACATTAGCCTCATTAACACACAGCTCTAACCAATTGAGCTAAATAATTAGGGTCAGCTATAGATAGAATTACCATTAATTGTTTTCAGATTTCAATCTCTGGGCCTTTCATTCCAGAATCACTAATTAAAACAGGGAAGAAAAAAGTGAGCAGAAGTATGGAGTGAATTTATGCTTCATAATCATCTATTACCAAGCCAAATGGCTCATTTGTGGAGAATGCTATCCAAATCAGGTTTTCCAGCAGTAAATATTTAAATTCTAGGCACTTGAGAAAAATGTTGCTAAATAAATTCGAGACATCACTGTTTTGTCTAGTTAACATGTCTTCCCATCCTTCTTATGGGAATAGTTCTATCCACCCGCTAACCATTGTAGACTCACGAACTGCTCTGAGCCTCTTAGAGGAGCTTGCCATGCAGTGCTCATACTCATTGGTCTGAGGTGTCAGAAAAGAAGCTAAGAGAGGATGTGTTCTTGACACTCTGGTCTTGGAACTGTTCATAGATAAGCTTAATTGGCTCGCAGCCACACAAAGACAAATGAAACCCTCGTGCAGAGGGCAAAGAGGTGAGATGTAGGGAAAGATGAATAGAGAGGCCTAATGGCATTTGAATCCCTTCTTCTATCCCTCGCTTTACTCTTAACATTCACATTTACACAGGCTAATAAACTTCCCATTTTTCTTAAACTAATCTAACCTGGGTTCCTGTCACTTGCAATCAAAATGTCTTGATTAGTAAGCCACTACACCAGGATTACTTTCTTTAAATATTGTTGAAGCTTGCTTCATTTCAAAGACCTTAGAATTACAGGGGCAATTTGAGCAGTAGTCGTGTCTACAAAAAACATATATAATATGCGTTAATGTAGAAAATATGTCTTTACAAAGGCCTCATAGGAAACTTACAGGAGATTGTATTATAACAAAGGACAGGCATCTATATAAGAATGCAAATATCCATACATTACTGGATTAAAGAATAAAGCATGACAATGATGTTTCTATGAGTTCTTACAATATGTCTGCCACGGATATAAGCACTTCACATCTATCATCACATTTCATTCCACAATAGCTCTGTTAGGGTGAATTCGTTATCTACTGATGTACAACAATTTAACTACAAACTCAGCGGCTTAAAACAACATGCATTTATTATCTGACAGCTTCTGTGGGCAGGAGTTCAGACACAGCTTAGCTAGGTCTTTTGCAAGACTGCAAGCAAGGGGTCAGCCTGGGATGCAGCCTCATGTGGGGCATAAATGGGGAAGAATCACTGCTTTCCTGACTTGGCTGCTGGCTGCAGTCAGTTCCTTGGGGCTGTTAAACTGGGCCTCAGTCCCGCTGGATGTTGGCAGCATGAGGCTGCCCCAAGTACCTCGTTATGGGGATCTCTCTATAAGCAACCCATTAACACGGCAACCTGCTTTTTCAAAGCCAGTAAGAGAGAAAAATAGGAGTATATATTAGCATTTCCCATATGACACATGAGGAGGTTGGGGCGTTTCTTAACAGAGAAGTTGAGGTGCAGAGTTATATTTCAAATCCAGGCAGCCTGTTTCTACTATTCAACTCTTTATGGAAAAAAGAAAAACTATGTATGGTAAGATCAGTATCAGTCTCAGACCTGATGTTCACTAGCTGTGTGAGCTGGGACACAGCTTAACCTCTCCGATCTTCATTTTATTTTCCTTCTCTAAGGCAGAAATGATCAATAAAAACATTTTTATACTTTCTGAAAGTATAAGAATATGGTATCAAAAATATTACCCCATATCCCTATGATATAGAACGAAAACATCCCACTGCTTTCTGCAGTAGTGATACCACGTCCAGGCTTGTTAGGCAGACGGAAATAAAGATAAAAGTATCTGCAGACGACGTGATGCTTCACTATCACCAAGACATGATACTTGAGAACACTGACAGCAGGAGAGATGGGTTTGCAAAAATTCACTCACATTTTTTTGCTTGCCGTGCCATGCGATACTTCTATAACCGTTAGACTTCAAGAAACGCCTTTGGTAATAATAGATGGGAAAATGAAGGAAATCCACATCTAGTGAGCAGCTACTGAAAGTTACCATTGTCCTAGGTAGTTTATTGATGTTATTTCATTTAACTTTCAAGAAGTTCTGTGAAAGAGTCATTTTTAACTCTCTTTTCAGATTCAAAAACTAAGAATCAAGGAGGCTGTATAACTTTTTCCATGTAGAATTTAAACCCAAGATTTCTTCACGTTGGACAAATAGGAAAAAATATATATTTAAGTGTGTGTATGTGTATATATATATATATATACACATACACACACACACACATACACATACACTACATCATGGTGGAATTCACTCATTTTTTCAGTTACCAAATCACCAAGGAGTAATTGAGCTTTTATATCAGTCACAAATACACAAAAGGAATGAAAAGTCAGATTAAATGTCACAGTATTTTGATACCATGAGTGGGTATCACTCATGAAACCATTGAAAATTATAGGGGAGCCTGGGTGGCTCAGTCGGTTAAGCGTCCGACTTTGGCTCAGGTCATGATCTCGCAGTTCGTGAGTTCAAGCCCCGCATCGGGCTCTGTGCTGACAGCTCAGAGCCTGGAGCCTGTTTCAGATTCTGTGTCTCCCTCTCTCGCTGACCCTCCCCCGTTCAGGCTCTGTCTCTCTCTGTCTCAAAAATAAATAAACGTTAAAAAAAATTTAAAAAAAAAAAGAAAATTACAATATAGGGATGCCTGGGTGGCTCAGTTGGTTAAGCATCCCCCATTCATGGTTCATGAAACCATGAGTGGGGACTCAAAAGACATCTATCCTCATCTGGCTGTACAGCTAACTCACCATGTGTCTAAGTTAACTGATTTAAATTCTATAGTCCAAGCCTCAGTTTCTTCTCTATAAACATTGTACCAATCCCCTCTGCTACAAAGCAGTAACTGGGATCAAATTACTTAAATAAAGCACTATAAATATAAGATATTGTTATAGTCTTGGGCAAACACAATCTTGATCCATTTAGTTTTAGGTAATAGTCAAAAAACAAACATGTTCATGTCATATCTTCTTTCACCAGAGTACTTAAGAACACTGTGTACTCAGGGCACTTGTGTGCTTAATGCAGTTGGTTAAGCTCTGACTTTGGCTCAGGTCATGATCTCACAGTTTGTGATTTGGAGCCTTGCGTCAGGCTCTCTGCTGACAGCCCAGAGAGTCTGGAGCCTGCTTCAGATTCTGTGCCTCCTCACCTTCTGCCTCTCCCCCACTCACACTCAGTCTCTCTCTCTAAAAAATAATAAACATTAAAAAAAAGAACACTCTGTATCCAAGATAACAACTTTGGGGGCACCTGGGTGGCTCAGTCTGTTAAGTGTCCAACTTTGGCTCAGGTCATGATCTCCCAGTTTGTGAGTTGGAGAGAGGGAGGCACAGAATCTGAAGCAGGCTCCAGGCTCTGAGCTGTCAGCACAGGGCCTGACGTGGGGCTTAAACCCACGGACCACGAGGTCACGACCTGAGCCGAAGTCGGATGCTTAACCAACTGAGCCACCCAGGCATCCCTATATTGTAATTTTCTTTTTTTTTTTAAATTTTTTTTAACGTTTATTTATTTTTGAGACAGAGAGAGACAGAGCCTGAACGGGGGAGGGTCAGCGAGAGAGGGAGACACAGAATCTGAAACAGGCTCCAGGCTCTGAGCTGTCAGCACAGAGCCCGATGCGGGGCTTGAACTCACGAACTGCGAGATCATGACCTGAGCCAAAGTCGGACGCTTAACCGACTGAGCCACCCAGGCTCCCCTATAATTTTCAATGAAGAGGACTAAAGAAACAAAATTATTCTTTCCTCCAGTTTGGTTGACTAAGTTTTTCAAATAATAGTTTTTGAACAGTTTTTCCTTCAACTTCAAAACTACTCACCTTTGGTAGTATAAGGTCAACTTTTAGGATAGTTGTCAAATTTGGGACACTTCTATCTAGTTTTTTCTGTATTTGAGCTATAGGATTGAGAGGTAGCTTCCATAGAGCAGTTTCTGGTTCTGTACATTTCAAACCTCAGTCCTTCTTTGTGGCACACATACCTTTAGTTTCAGGCTCTTTAGAACTGGTTCATATTGACATCTAAACTCTGACCTGACATTTCTGCTATTACTCTGTGCGTTACGGGTAAGGAAACCTAACATCTCGTGAAGTTTTGTCAAGAAGACCCTTACTGAACTTTCCAATGTTGTAATTATATACATTCTGTTCTTTATTCATTAAATGGCCCTTAAACTCTTGAAGCAATACATACACAGACTTGTATTATCAGATGGGGACAGCGTGAGAATACTGAGGTTGGAAGTTGAAGCCAAGCATGTGAATGAGTCATAGAATGCCTGCTCTGTGAGGAAACGGACACACTGGTTCCTCAGCTCATTTCCATGCATGCAAACATCCACGGTTAGTTGAGCAATCAGTCCCTGCCCCTATATCTCGCTGGACGTAGAAGCCACCTCTATTAGTTTGGAGAGACAAACTACTCAAACAATTAGACTCCAAACATAACAATGACTCAGGCACATGGAAGGGTTTTTTTTTTAAGTAATTTCTACACCCAACATGGGGTTCAAACTCATAACCCAGAGATCAAGAGTCTCATCTCTTCTGACTGAACCAGCCAGGTCCCCTAGGGAAGGTTTATTTATTGTGCATAAGACATTGTAGGGAGGGTGAGCAGGTCTGATGTGAGACTCTCACACATGTGGTCACTCAGGGACCCTGGATGACAAAGGTTCTACTTGCTTTTTTTTTTTTTAGTGCTTATTTATTTTTGAGACAGAGAGCGTGAGAAGGGGAGGGGCAGAGAGAGAGGGAGACGCAGAACCTGAAGCAGGCTCCAGGCTCTGAGCTGTCAGCACAGAAGCCAATGCGGGGCTCAAACTCACTAATCCATGAGATCATGAACTGAGCCGATGTTGGACGCCCAACCGACTGAGCCATCCAGGCACCCCTGGTTCTACCACCTTTAACATGCAGTTTCCAAGGTCCCTGTATTAGTCTGCTAGGGCTATCATTAAAAATAAACAAACAACCAAAAAAAAAAAAAAAAAGTCCACAGAGTGGATGGCTTAAACAACAGAAATTTGATTTCTCACAGTTCTGGAGGCTAGAAGTCCATGATCAAAGTGTCGACAGGTTAGGTTTCTCCTGGGTCCTCTCTCCTTGACTTTCAGGCGGCCACCTTCTTGCTGTGTCCTTACATGGCCTTCCCTCTATATGTCATCCCTAGTGCCTCTGTGTGTCCTAATCTCTTATTATAAGGATGCCAGTCAGATGGGATTAGGGTCTACCCTGAAGGCCTCCTTTTAACTTAATTACCTCTTTAGAGGCCTCTCTCCAAATACAGAGGTGCTGGAGCTTAGGGCTTCAACATACATTTTTACGTGGCGGGGTGCGGGGCACAGTTCAATCCAAACCCATTATCCTGGGGGTTCTCTTGATTCTAGTCACACAGACGTGGAAAGGACCATGCGGAAAAATAACACTGGGTGCTTTTTGTTTTCAGCCATGCTGAAGTACAAAATTATCTCTTGCAGTCCCATTTCCTTCAGCTGAACTTGGACAGTGGCTGTGTCCACAAGGAGAGCTGGGGGATTTAGGACCCCTGGGCAGCCCGCTCCCAGCAAAAGCCCACACAGGGAAGGTTAGAACACATTTTTGGTGGGCAGGCAGGCAGGCAGGCATCCCTGCCACAGCACTGTATTTAAATTGGTAGGTTCCTTATTCAAATGCAGCAGTGAGTTTTACATAGCAAGAACTCAACGAATACAATTTTATTTCACTTAACTTTGTTTCCTGCTCTCATCCCCTAATATTATTAATCTTGTCCTCTAGCCACACCTTGACCTTTTTTTCTAAACTCTAAAAGACTAGAGTTTTGGGGTGCCTGGGTGGCTCAGTCTGTCAAGTGTCCAACTTCAGCTCAGATCATGATCTCACTGCTTGTGAGTTTGAGCCCCACATTGGGCTCAGTGCTAATAGCTTGGAGCCTGGAGCCTGCTTCGGATTCTCTGTCTCCCTCTCTCTGCCCCTCCCCTGCTCTCTCTCTCTCTCTCTCTCTCTCAAATATAAAATAAAACATTAAAAAAATTTAAAATACTAGAGTTTTGTTGTTTTTTGCAGTTGTCCTTTGACTTTCTCTTTCCTTTTACATTTAAAAATCTTTCAATGTTGGGGCATCTGGGTGGCTCAGTAGATTAAGCCTCTGACTTCTGCTCAGGTCATGATCTCATGGCTCAGCTCATGTGTTCAAGCCCCTGTCTGGGAGCTGTGCAGACAGCTCAGAGCCTGGAGCCTGCTTCAGGTTCTGCGTCTCCCTCTCTCTCTGGCCCTCCCCGGCTAATGCTCTCTCTCTCAAAAATAAAGAAACATTAATAAAAAATAAAAATAATATAAAAATCTTTCAGTGGTTAGTGTTTCAGGTGGCTAGACTATCTTATAAAGCCTTTTCTATCTAATCTCTGGAAAGAGGAAGTATACAGAAAGTGAAGAAAATGTGTGTGTGTGTGTGTGTGTGTGTGTGTGTGTGTGTGTTCATGCCTATACATGTGCATGTGTGTGTTGGAGATTGATTTAAAAACTCATCAATTTGAAAAGAATTCATTATTCAGTGAAAGAGAGGAAAAGGTATAACAGGCTAATCTAAACGAGGCTTGAGGAATCTGAGCGGTTTTATTTACGTAGGATATGAACAGATAACTTTCTGAAAGGCTAATCAGAATTAATGAATAGAAAAATTAAGGAATAGAATTAATGCCCAGAAAACAGGAAAAGAAAAACTGTAATCAAGCATCAAGTTGTGTTCTATTTAAACAAGCTAAAATCTATGAGAATTTAAAAAATAAAATCATCTTAAGACTACCCTCTCTCATAATATTAAAAACACACACACAAATGAACACAACAAAAGGCTTAAGGATACTACATAGCAATCCTACAATATGCACAATGTGATAAAAAAAAAATAAAGGTAACGTGAAGGGGTGACAGCACAGATTATCAGGTTATTTGAGAGTTTGGGGTGGCCACAATTCATGCTATTTCCTTGCAAAGGAATCTGGGTAAAAGACATGGGGTAAGGAATGGCTTAATTCTTGTTTACTGTTGGGAATATACAGACATCTGACTCACTGATAGGGCCAAATTAGTTGCTTCTCCACTGATGCTAAAGATACCCTTCAGTACCTTCTATCAGAAAATCAATTTCCTTGCAGGAGAGTTTTTGAAGGAGGCTGGGGAACTTCTATTATGCTAAATAAGTAGTTGCAGCAGAACACATTTTCCTTCCTAAAATGACCTCTACCAAATAGGGCACATTTACTCTTGCAAATCCCAAATATTTTTCAATCCTTTAAATCTAACTAGTTTTCCCATTTAAAAAAAAAAAATTAAAAACAGCCCCGGTTCTCCTGCTTGTTTCTTATTGCTTGTTACACCTGGTAAGTGGTTTGTTAAAGTGTCTCCAAGCAACGCATGCACAGGTCTGGAACAACGTTGTGTGTGTGTGTCTGTGTGTGTGTGTGTGTGTGCGTGTGCAAGGCTCACTCCTTGTAGTATCTGGTGTCTAAATGAGTAGTACAAAATACTTCCTGTGATATCTGTATGCTTCTGATAAAAGACAGAAATTACCAACACAGGTCACTTTGAAGCTGGAACTTCAAGGTGTTATAAAAAGAATTTATACATTGTCATCACCTCTGAATCTGCAATAGTGTTTTTTATTGCAGCAAATAGCCAGATTATTAATTCCTCTTCACTGATTACTTTTTGAAAGGCCTCAACAGAGTCAGAAGGTACCATCTGACTAAATCCCTAGAACACATTGATTTTGCCCCTACCGCGTATCTTAAAAATACAAACCTGATCTTTTCCTTCTTTGCAAATGCATGAATTTCAGCAATCTCCTTTCTGTCCTTGAGACCTGTTCCATCAATAACAATTTCTACATTTATAAGCCTTAATGAGTTGAGTAATAGAGAATTCTGGCTTCTCTAGCCACTACGGATACCAAATTTTCATTCCTATTTAATATGGTTGAGGGCAAGGTGTCTCAACTCTCATGTGCTCTGAACAATAAGCTAAGTTCTTCATGAGAGTTTTCTGGTGAGAACTGGGGGTATAAGAATGCTGCATGCTAAGAACTGGACTAGGTTCCAAAGAGCAGGGTTTGAATCTAGCTCTGTTATTAACTAGCCGTATGTCCTTGAACAAGTCACAGCTCTTAGGACTTCCCCGTGTGCATCTATAAAGTGAGGTATTTGAACAAGATACTTCCTAAATAGTTAATGTGACAGTGTTTTTGTGGCCCAGATATTTCCCTTTGCTTTATGGATATTAATTCACCTCTTCTTCAGAGCAACCCCAGGAGAAGGTACTTTGAGAATCTTTGTTGAACAGATGTGGAAAGTTAAGGCACGGTGAGGTTAAGAATCTTGCCCAAGGTCAAAGCAGCAAGTGAGTGGGAAGCAAATTCAAGCAGGAATAAATGCCCTTAGCCATGCTGTTCTGCTGCTAAGGTCCTTCCTAGCACTAATGTGCTCCGATTTATATCAATCTCTCCTACAAGGAACTTAGGTCTACTATCCTTGATAAAATTTTTGAGACAGATAACCTGTCATAAGGAAAAGCGCCTGGACCAGGAACCTGGTAACTGACTTCCTCTCTCCCCTTCCTCCCTTAGGAAGTTGTATACAGGGGCGCCTGGGTGGCTCAGTCGGTTGAGCATCTGGCCGCAGCTCAAGGTCATGATCTCACCGTTTGTGAGTTTGAGCCCCACTTGGGCCATGATGTCACCATTTGTGAGTTTGAGCCCCACGTCGGGCTCTGTGCTGACAGCTCAGAGCCTGAAGCCTGCTTCAGATTCTGTGTCCCCCTCTCTCTCCACTCAACCCCTCCTTGTGCTCTGTCTTTCAAAAATGAATAAACATAAAAAAAGAATTAAAAAAAAAAAGAAATCGTATACAGCTAGGGAGGTTGCCAAGAAGCTTGTTGTGCTACACAACTCCTTGAAATCCCTTCCAGTTCCCCATTTGTGGGATTTTAGCTTTGAATCAACAACTGGCACATCTCTTATTGTGAATGGAAGCCTAGATTCCCAGGACAATGATTTCTTTCCTCCTCTGTAGTTAGTTGAATGGTGGCCTCCCAAAAGGTACATCCGTATCTGATCCCTGGATCCCCTGGAACCTAGGAATATTTCTTTATACAGCAAAAGAATAAATATTGCCTTTTTCGGGGTGGGGGGGGAAGGGTCTTTGTAATGTAATGAAGTTAAGGATTTTGAGGTAAGATTCCCCTGGTGGGCCCTAAATGCTATGTAACTAGTCACAGCAAAACACATTCTCTTTCCTAAAAAGACCTCTATAAAACAGGGCATAGTTAGATTTGCAAACCACAAATACTTGTCTATACTCTACGTCTGACCAATTTTGCCACAAAACAAAGTAGAAACAGCTCATACAAGTGTACAAACAAAATAGAGGCACAGGGAGATTTCACACATGGGCACACAGAGGAGACTGGAATGATGCTTCTATAAACCACGGAAAGGCAAAGGACTGCCAGGAGCCAGCAGAAGCTGGGAAGGGTCCTTTTCCAGAGCCTTCAAAGGCACCAACCCTGCCCATACCTGATTCCGGACTCCCAGCCTCCAGAAATGGGAGAGAATAAATTTCTACTGTTTTAAGACACCCGTTCTGTAGTAATGTGGTGCAGGAGCCCCCACAAACCAGAACAGTACCCCATTCGGGATGAATTAGGTAAGTCAAACAGAGGTATCTGAATCATCTCTATATCCCAATGACTGCAGAGTAAATGAGCAACAAATATAAAATCACATCACAGAAGTCAATAGAGTTTGTTGTTTAAGTATAAATTAGGGAAACACTAGCAAAGACAGTAATCTTAAATACAGAAAACATCCATCATTAAAAAAACATAGGTCTAACAAATATAAGGTAATGCAGTTGAGAAAACTTGAAATTTATTTACTTGTTTATTTTCTTAAATATTTACTTATTCTTGAGAGACAGAGTGTGAGCAAGGGAGGGGTAGAGAGAGAGGGAGAAACAGAATCTGAAGCAGGATCCAGGCTCTGAGCTGTCAGCACAGAGCCCAACGTGTGGCTCGAACTCACAAACTGCGAGATTGTGACCTGAGCCAAAGTGGGACACTTAACCGACTGAGCCACCCCAGCGCCCTGAAATTTATTTTTTTAATGCTCATTTATTTTTGAGAGAGAGAGAGTGTGTGAGCGGAGAGAGAGAGAGCAGGGGAGGGGCAGAGAGAGCTAGAGACACAGAGCTGTCGGCACAGAGCCCAACGCAGGGCTCAAACCCATGAACTGCAAGATCATGATCTGAGCCTCCCCGGTGCCCCTGAGAAAACTTGAAATTTAAAGCTACCTTCTTCTTGACTTAACCTTTATGTGTGTGTGATTATAAATGCAAATATGCATAAGTACACACATTTAGATCCAGCCTGGCATGCTGTAGTCCTTCCTTTCTAAATTCATACTCCACCATCCAGCCAAAACAACAGTGACAAAACAAATGTGATCATCACATTATTCTCCTGCTTAACACCAGCAATGCTGTGAAACAGAGACTCTCTTTCATTAAAAATTCCCTGAAGCCTCTGTTTCTCTGGGGAATGGAAGTAAGAGTTGCAAAACCGCTAGCTGCTTTAACGTTCTTAGCTCAGACTTGCTGAGGGAGTCGTGATGAAGAAGAACCCATGACATTCTGAGTCTAACTGAGAAGGAGCTTCTGGGAACTGCATTGTCTCTGGGAAAGAGAAGATAGGAACTCTAGCAATTACATAATTACATTCCTTAGGAATTGCCCCCTCCCCCCACCGTCCGCCCCTCCCCCACAGCCCCCCCCCCCCCCCCCCCCCGCACCATTTTACCTCAGAAAGAATGAGGGGAGGGGAGGGGAGTACTTCGTGTGTTTGGAGACCAAACTCTGTTCTGGGCACCACCAAGCATCTCTCTTCAAAGCATATTAACAAAGGCAAAAAGGTATGTATCCCTTGACTGAGAGCCCATCAGAATTAGCACTGTAAGTGTTCAAGAGCCTGCTAGCAAAACATCAGCACATATTTCAGGGCAAGGGGAAGTTAGTCTAGAAAGCAATGACCAGTGCATCAGAAATACAGTATGGGGAAGTTTATGTTTGAAAGCAAGAGCAGTAAAAAAAAAAAAAAAAAAAAAGGTAGTCAGAAATCTCTGGCTGCTTTGTATTTTAAATTGAAGCCAAAAAGGGTCTCCCACCTCTAGTGTTCCAGAGGAACAGCAGCTGAGGTGGGGCCTATTGTTATTCAAATGAACGCTGTAACTCATTAGAGAAGAACCTTGTGGCCAATCTTTCCTCCCCTCCCCCCCTCCCCCACGCCTTAGCTTCGCCTTCCTTTCTCAGTGGCTCTTTTTGGCAGTGAATAGGCATGTTACTGGGGCGAGATGTTTTCTGTCTTCCTTCGCCAGAAGCTCTACGCTAATAAAGTGCCATTTGATCCTAATAAGCCAACAATTAGTCTCATTCCAAGCAGCCATTGTGCACATCCTTGCATTCAGGCTATATATCCTTCTGCTAGGGCAGTTTTCTTTTAGCACCCAGGTCTGTCCTCTCGGCATCAGGTAGCCCAGAATGGCAAGCAAAGTTCTTTAGCGTCAGTCCACTGGTTTCCTGCTTTGAATGCCCACAGCCTATCTGACTGTGTGTTTTGGTTTTACCCAATATGCTGAATGCAACAGGAACAAGCGTGGCCGTGATACAACATGTGCCAGTACGCTTCACCCCTGCAAAGTCACAGTAGGGGCAGTTTTCCACATAGGGCTCAAGAGCAGAACCGGCGCTGGAAACCTACATATGCAAACTACTAATGGTGTGATACTAGTTTGCAAATCCTTGTAAGGGAACCCATCACAAAACAGACACAGTGGGTAAGCAAAGCGGTGTGACTGTGTGCATGGGTGCTGTGCACAGGAGTGTACACACACACACACACACACACACACACACACACAGTGCCACACATACATTATTTATTTTCTGAAGTACTAAGTACCTGGCATAGGTTAACCTTAAGCAATGGAAAGCAATTGTTTCCTTATAAAAACCTGTGCACTTACCATGCGGTTAATAAAGGAGGCTGCAAAAGCACAACTTTGAGAGCTGGACTCTTGGCTGCAAATACTGGGTGGCTTTTTCCCCTGATAATTATGCATTTGCTGTCTAAGATTAATCAGGGAAGTTAATGATGCAAAAAATTACATTTATAATCCAGTCTGAATACAGCTGTACTGCAAGCTAAGTTCTAAGTCCTATTAAAGTAAATGGAATTAATGGGCTGTCGCTGGCAATCTTTATATCTATCAGTTACTAATTAACATTCTTCTGTAAAAAATAGTTTGTGGTGGGGAAAAAATAAAACATACCTTAGTAGCAGCTGTGGTAAAGCGTAAGTGGAGTCATTAAAGGCCGACCAAAGCAGTGCCTACTAGGGATGACAAGGCAGAGTGTTCACAATGCAGGGAGCAAGAAAGTGCCAATTCACTGTGCCATCAGTTAAAAGAAAAAAAATGTGTGTGTGTGTGTGTGCGTGCGCACACATGTGCACGCGCGCATTCGTGTGGGCATGTGTAAAGTTGTTTGTTTTATGCGACAGCAAATAATCACCACTAAGGACAACCTTTTAACAGGAAATGTGGACTTCAGCTAATAATGCAAGAACAGAGGCATGCCAGCTGTAAAACTGGAGAGTTAAATTAGCTACCGAGGACAAATGAATGTAGTGTTTTATCTTCAGAGATACTCAAGCGCATTTGCTGCTCTCATCACAAAAGGCTCCCAGTTTGATTACTAATTTTATGTCTTCTGTTCTTGAATTAACTTGAAGTGTCCTTTCCAACCCTTTACACTGTGTGTGTGTGTGTGTGTGTGTGTGTGTGTGTGTGTGTGTGTGTTATTTGGTCCTTAGCACAAAAGGGGAAATTTGTTACTCTTCTGGATGTTAATTCTTTTGTATTTTTGTGTTACTTTTATTTTCTTAGCCAGGAACGTGCACTTTGTTACTCTACAGGCAAGAAGAAACTCAATTTGCTAATAAAGGGTAGTTTCTTTTATAGGGGGCATAGAGTTTCCACTCGTTTTTTATTATTCACAAACTGAGACTCTGATGCAAGAAAATCTCCCTTAGGTCTTATCAGAGATTAAATGTATTTCAGTGGGGGAAAAAAATGATCTAGGAGGAAGGAATTAAAAAATAATGCTTTAAAAAAATAAGGTTAAGAGCATTTGCCCTCAAATTTTCAACACCACAAATCTGCCTTGACATAACAGTTAGCACTTAGTCTGAAGAGATCATTTGCTTGTAAACTTTCCAGATGTGCAGGTCTTGCTGTTTTCAGTAAGACTCATACTGAACCTCAGAAATCAGAGAAGAGGCAAATTTTTAAGTCAAGTGATAGAATATATTGAGTCCTAAGCTTTTAAATTTTTTAATGTTTATTTATTTTTGAGAGAGAGACAGACTGAGCACAAGTGGAGGAGAGACAGAGAGAGGGAGACACAGAATGCCAAGCAGGCTCCATGCTCCGAGCTGTCAGCACAGAGCCCAATGCAGGGCTGAAACTCATGAACCTTGAGATCATGACCTAAGCCGAAGTCGGATTCTTAACCCCCAGAGCCACCAAGGTGCCCCTCGAGTCTTACGTTTTGAGTGAAAAGATCAAGGTTGACACTGTAGCATTATCATTTACTAGGAAAAAAAATCTTGGAATTTAGGTTTTTCATCCATCAAAAGGGAGTAACAGGGCATAACCTTCCTTCCTACTAAAGAGGTATTGAGATGTTAAAGGCTTCATGTGATTTTACAGATAAGAAAGTGCTCATAAATGTAAATCAATTATCTGTGTTGAATTTGGTCCATCTATATAGTTATCAACAAAGATGCATCTTCAGTTCTGGTCCTGTAGATCAGAATCTCCCCGGCAGGGGCAGGGACTCAAAATGGCCCTTCAACCTGGGAAAGGAGCCAGCCACCTAGCCCTGCTGGTTGGGGCACCTTCCTGGAAATTTGCCAAGACCTGCATGGGTGCCTGGACCTGCAGGAGTTGTCAGGGTCATCCTCTGAGGCATCCTGAACAGGATGCAGATGTCCACAGAGCTCAGTGACTCTTGCCTTTAAGGCTGTCACCATACGTGTAGTTCTGGGGCCTTGTAGTTCTGGGAGGGCAGCCTGGGTCACTCCCACTGCTTCGTGCACTGTTTCTTGCACAGGAGATCAGGCCACCAGTGGTGCTGATATCTGATTTGGGGCAACCATTTAACAAGGAACACGGGCTCTGTTTGGGGCTCTGAGCCTCCACTGTCCACCATGGACCCTACAGGACTCGTACTCGTAGGCCCTGTATAATTCTGACTATCCAGGTCCGCAGCACCAAGGAGGACGAGAAGCAACCTTGGCTGTGTGCCCCCTTATCACCAACACCAGAAAGGCCACCTACTTCCCAGTGCAGTCTCAGTCATCTTGTTAGGTGGCCTTCCAGACTGTTCCTCCTCAATGCCAACAGAGCCTGCTGGTCAATGTCCTCCTTTGTCTCTCACTGATGTCTCCCACCTCATGCTGTCTCTATCATCTTAGGCCATGCCTGATGAGGGTGGACACTTTTTGCCATAATGGAACTGTTCTTGTCACTCTCCCCACGGGCCGTTACTCTCTGGTCTGGTGGCCTTGTGTGGCTGGCGAGGGTGTGGGTCCCCACTGACAGGGATCACATTCTAGGAAGCCAACGATTACCTCCTGAATTGTTCAAAACATATTCTAAGACCCTCGACACTTAGACTAGAAAATTTCAAACAGTAAATTTAAAGCCCCCAGAAGTCTTCAGACTTTCTGGCAGACCCAGGAAGATTTGCATTTCCTGTTCCTCATCAAAGGGAAAACACAGTGACAACCTTTAAGGGGGTCATTGGGAGCCAATCTTCCCCTGAAGCACAACGGATAAGGCAGCTCGTTAGTAATAATGTAACAAGCCTTAAATTAATGGTCTTAGGAAAATGAGAATCAAGATGATCTGTTCCAATATAAACCAACTCTGGAGAAGTCTGGCACTATAAGAATAATGCTGTCCCCTTCTTCCTACGGTGGGAGATGTGAAATCAACAAGGAAAGGTGCATTGGACAATAATGGACAAGAGAAGATGGTGTCTGAGCCCTAAAAAGAATTTTAATGTGCACTGACTGGGACATAAATACATACACCACTAGCTCTTCTCTACCCATTTTAAAAACTTTTCTTCAATAAATCACTATACCTCATATAGGCCCATGGATATTATAATTTGTAATCAACTTGTTTTATAGACAGGAGCCCCACCAAACAGTATTTATTTGCTCAGGCTCTACACATGCTAGAGGCAATTCTGTTGCACATCCTGTTTTTTTTTTCTTTATTTTACAGGAAAAAAATATAGTAGATTGAGAGGTATCTATATAGAGACAGCGTATATATCTACAGTCCAATTAATTCTGTGTTAAATTCAGTCCATCTATATAGCTCAAGAGGCTTTTGTTTAATTTCTCTTGGACATAATCATTATTTCACTTTTTAATGTAAAACAAATGTTGCATTTTGCTTAATTCTCACTTTACTTGATGATGGTCATAATACATGTATAGCCAAGGCACATTTAACTTAAATTAATTCACGTGTCCTTTCAGAATGATTTATGTGGACGTCCCAAGCAAAATGTAATGGTGAAGGGAAATAACAATTTAAAAATCTTGCCCCCAAATGAAAATGTTTATTAGTCGTTTCCAATTTGTCACCGAAGCAAAGTGATGATAATATAATGTTCTCCTGGGGAGCCTGGGTGGCTCAGTTGATTAAGCGACTGACTTTCTGGATTTCGGTTCAGGTGGTGATCTCACAGCTCCTGAGATTGAACCCCGTGTTGGGCTCTGCACCGAAAGTGCAAAGCCGGTTTGAGATTCTTTCTCTCTCCCTCTCTCTCACTGCCCCGCCCTTTCTCTCTCTCTCTCTCTCTCTCTCAAAAATAAATAAGCAAACATTAAAAAAAATAATAATGTTCTCAATGAGAAGAACTGCCTTTTTTATGGTCAGAGACAGTAAAACTTGTGTTTGAAAACCGGGGCTCTGATTTCATGCTGCCCTTGTTCACATTAGAGCTCTGGCCCTGTGATTTGGCACTCAGACGCTTCAACTGCATAGAAAGACAACACAGCTCCTCCTCCACTAGGTGGATGTAAGGATCCCAATAAATAATGTAGGTCAGGAAATTATGTAGTAATTTAGAATATGTTTAATGAATGCAAGTTCCTATTATTTTATACAGATCATAAAATAATGCTTTGCCTCAACAACACTATTATTACACATTAATAACAAATCTCAGGAAAAAGTAACTTTCCATATGACCCTTATATCACTACATTATATTTATACAGTTACAAGTACCACAGCACTTTTGCTTTGCTTTTTTTAGTAAGGCATGGCCTGATGATACTGATTTGAAACTAATGTTCCCTATCTAGTTTGTCCTGTCTATCTGAGCTGCAGATTCTTTCTTGCAAAAGTAAAGCAACGAAATGTTGACAAAAATTAGTCTTAAATTATGCTTGTCGATGGGTTTGAAGCGAAAAGCGGAACTATATTAAAATCATTAGGGTGTATTGAGAAAAGGGAGGAATGGCCCAAAGGTGTTTTCTGGTGGTTTGTTTGTTTCAGAGACATACCTGGAACAAGATATGGTGAGAAAAACGTTAAATGTATTCAGTTCAGCTTCCTGTTCCTGTCACATGCAACTAATCAACATTACTGGCAAATAACCAAACAGCACTATTTCAGAATGCACCTCCATTCATATAAGTTCTTTTTATTGCCATTATAATGCAGGTTTGGAAATGACAGTTTGGTGTTCCTTGGGAGCTCCCTAGGTTGTTCACAAACCTTAGAACAAAACCCAGTTTCCTCCTGTATGGAGGATGACGGTCATATATCGGCTTTTCTGGGTGACCTGTGAAATCTGCCTACTGTTAAAAACGGGCATTAATGGAAGTAATTCTTTTTTTCTTTTCAAAAAGTGCTGAAATCATAAAAATAATAGCCCTCTTTTGACTTAGAGAGATACAAAAGATGAAAAAGATACAGTACCTGAATTGGAAAGGATTTGTTTTAAAATAACAGAAATCTGGGGCGCCTGGGTGGCGCAGTCGGTTAAGCGTCCGACTTCAGCCAGGTCACGATCTCGCGGTCCGTGAGTTCGAGCCCCGCATCAGGCTCTGGGCTGATGGCTCGGAGCCTGGAGCCTGTTTCCGATTCTGTGTCTCCCTCTCTCTCTGCCCCTCCCCCGTTCATGCTCTGTCTCTCTCTGTCCCAAAAATAAAATAAAAAACGTTGAAAAAAAAAATTAAAAAAAAATAAAATAACAGAAATCTGAGAAACAATCATACTTTGAGACCTTGTAATGACTACTGGCAAGAATTAGATTGGTGGAAATCCAGGCAGCTGGGAAAATTCTGGCTCCACAACTCCACAGAGAAAGCTTGAGTCCCTACCCAGAACTCAGGAAGGAAACCATCACTCCTCAGCCTCAGAAGACCCAACTCAGGCACCATGCAGGTTTAGTGCTGAACATTCCAGGAAAACCTCGAGCCAACTGCAATCTGAATCCTGGAAGGTGGGGAAGAATATTTTAGTTCAACTCAAGTCACGCTGTAGTGTCCAGACTGTTTTCCTATTTCCAAGTGGAAGCCAAGCTTTGAACCTTTTAAAGAGTAGAGGTAAAAATTTCCTTCTCCTTGGAGTGACCCGCCAAACCTACCCTATGTCCACCCTCAAACACGTAGACTTTGAAGAAAGATTACAATTCCACAAAAATTGGACTTAGGAAGCATCTGTTCACTCATGAATATTTTCTTAATCTGCCTCTTGCCTATGTTTTACATCCCTTCTTTGAACCAATTTTAAGGATAAGTAAGTTAAAATTATAATATAACAAGACAGAGGAGAATTGATTTTTAGAACATACTTAAAATATTTTGATCCTTGACACCAATAGTCAAATGAAAACAGTAAAGAGTAAATGAAACTACCTTTATAAATCAGAGGCAAAGAAAACATTTCCTAATGATCCCAAATTCAGGGCAAAGGACTTTTTAAGTGTTCCTAAGCTTCATATTCTTGTGGATGATGGCATTTTACATGTTTTTGCCCTTTCTGTTAACAGCCAAAACATGGGGCACCTGGGTGGCTCAGTCAGTTAAGCGTCCGACTCTTGCTCAAGTCATGATCTCGCAGTCCGTGAGTTCGAGTCCTGCATTGGGCTCTGTGCTGACAGCTCAGAGCCTGGAGCCTGCTTCGGATTCTGTGTCTCCCTCTCTCTCTGCCCCTCCCTCTCTCATGCTCTTTCTCTCTCTCAAAAGTAAATATTGAAAAAAATTGAAAATAAAACAATATGAGATGATCCAAATGAGGAACAACCAGGAAGGGACTACCTGCATGAGGATTCTTTAGGACACACTCAAATAAAAAGTTTCTAAGCCACGGTAAAGCCTTCAGGACTTTGAGGACAACACTGAATCTTTTTATGAATCCAGTCCTCTTAAACAAGAATACTTAGCAATGTTTTTCTCTGACCTTCACTGGTGGCTCTAGAAACACATATCCACTAAATTTTAACAAGAGAACAATGTTACCTGACTAAATAAGAAGAGTCTTAAGTGATTAAGACACAAAAAAATTATATAGTTTCTCTTCCTGTCCTGCCCAATACCATGGACATTAGTTAAATGGGACTGCTTAAACTTAAATTAATTAAAACTAATATTTCAGTTCCTCGATCTCGCTGACATTTCCTGTGGTCAACAGTCACACATGGTGAGTGGCTACCACGTTGGATGAAAACAGAAAACGTTCAGCATCACAGAGAGTTCTAGTGGACAGTGAGCACTTCATGGTAGTCAAAGTCACCTGAGGTTGTCATTCAAGCCCTCTCTCCTTTCAGCTTTCTTAAAGTTTCCATTTTATTTAAATGAGACTATTGATCGGGTACTTTCCACATTTCAGCTCCATGTAATTCTCAGAGCTGCCCTATGAGACACATGATACAATTCTCACTTTACAGATGAGGAAACTAGAGTTGAGGGAAGTTAAACACATTGCCCAAGGACTCAATGCCCGGGTCTGCCTAGCTCAGAGCTCCCACTCTATGCACCATGCTTTCTGGCTTCTGGAGTTTGTGCTCACTGGTTCACGAGATTTCAGAGACACAGATGAGGAGGCAAACCCACCCAAATGCCCTTTATATGTGTCCTTTGGGTGAAAACATGACAGAGCAAGAAAGTAGAAAAAAAATTAACATGGTCTAAGAGTCACCTCTGTGCCAATAACTATGCTAGATATGTTGTCTCTATCTTCACAAAAAGCCCAGTACAATGTACACACATAACACAGAAAGTGATGGTCACTGAACTTAATAAATTGGCTTATTTATTAAGCAGATGAAATGTCATCTCTTGAGGTCAGGTATGCTTGCCATCTGTGGCATTCCCTTTCTCTTGTGTGGGATGTTCCCGGCTAATTTGAGGTAGAGCTCCCCAGTGGCTACGAAATGACACAGCACTGATGAGCTTTATGGCTATCACCACCTTGTGGCTACAGTGGCCACTGCATATACTTCTCCTTGGAGGAAAGCTAGGTAGGTAAGGAAAGAAAATGCCTCTCTCCTTTGGTTGAGGTGCCTGAAAGTGATGGAAAGTGTCAAGAGAGAACCTGAAAAGTGAGTCCAGATGGTGCCAATATATAAGAAAACCTAAGGCAAATAGAATTTGGAGGCAGAATGGGGAGATAGAACTTTGGAGAGAAGGAAACAAGTACATCAGAATTTATAAATGGATGGTGATCCAATTGGATCTCAGAACCTGATGTCAAGGCTGGTGGGCTATTTATATGCTTCAGTGCACAGAGATGTGGCCCTGATTGGCCTGTTTAAAAGGTATCGTGTTGAGGGGCTAAGAAAAAGCACATGTCAATTAGGAAGCTGGTGCCTATCGATGACAGGTGTTTATATTTTGCAACAAAATAAAAAAATTAGGACAGTTTAGGGAATTTTACTTTTTTTCATAAAATTAAATAACCACAATTACAGAATTATCTCCCCCTCACCAAGGTTATGTCTTTTGGTTTTCAAATATCTGTTTTAAATGAAATGACATCAATAGTACATGCTAGGTTGTTCATTTTAATGCCCTTACTCACTTGTCAAAATTAAATACTGGCAACCTTATATTAGCTCAAAAATATGTGTGTGTGCCTGTGTGTGTGTGTGATAGAAAGAGAGAGAGAGAGAGAGAGAGAGAGAGAGAGAGAGAGAGAGAGAGCAAGCATTATTACTGGTTTGTGAAGGCCAAGTCTAGGAACCACTCTGCTATGGGACAATTAGTGAGAAAGCTAAGCCCAGGCTCCATATGCTTAGGTCCTCCGCATGTTGCAATTCATACTGGGTCCTGAACCTTTTAAAGAATTACCCTTTAATCAGTGTGTCATATTTTATGAGGGAAGCTGAGAGTTTGCAAGACAAAAGATGCTGTGAAAATCAGGTGGTAGGTCCAGTGTCATCTCACCATCCAGCCCAATTCGAATGGGTGAAATTATACCCACCTGCTTTGTTTTTTGGGGCTTCCAAGCCGTGCATATCACAAACAACAGAATGGACACAGAAAAAAAAAGAAACATACAAAAAAGTTATTGCCCAGTTGCCTTGGGCAATACACAGCACTGCTGGGCAGACCATGGATTTCCCATGAAACAACATATGAAAAGAAAAATGTGTGCTGCTGAAACAAGCATCACAGGTATTTACTGTTCCAGAGCGTAAGGAAATTTTCTATTCAAGTATCACCGTCCCGGTCATTTATGTGGAAAGAGGTATGCTGGTCACTGAAATGCTTTTGAATCATGCGGCAATACATGGGTAGATGTGGATTTATACCACAAATATAATCTGATCTAAAGAGTTTATTTTAGATTTTGTTGTGCAGACAACAAGCAGAGCAGACCAAAATGTCAAGGATTTTCTTTGCAAATATACTCTAAAACAAGGAAGGGGTGTGCTAATAATTTACTTGCGATTTGCACAACAATTTGCATGACAAAATTGAGGAATGACCGGAAAGACTTTACTTTTCCTACTGACTCCTTTGTTCCCCATTCACCCCTGACACTGCAGACAAAGGCTCATCGCGTAGATGCTTGCAAATTACTAGAAGTCTGAAAGACATATAAGGTGACAATGCATTTAGAAAAACTGAGGTTGAGGTTGCATAAAGACTGTTGTAATACGTCTTCATTCTGACACCATGGACTTTAAGAGCTATGCCATCGTCAGGTAGGGTCCGGCTGAACTGCTCACAAGTGACAACTCTGCTGTTAGAAGGGACATTAACGGGGGAAGGCTGTGGGTTCGACAGAGGAAACGTTAACCAGCAGTGGAGAAAAAAGGAGGATTTATTCCCAAATCTGCCACCAACTGGCTATGTCACCTTAAGCAAGTCATTTTGATTCATTTCTTAAAGGGTACTCTTGGAGAGAAAGGATTTGAGGTAGCTCCTATGGACAACCTAGATAAAAGGAAAAGGTCAATTTCATGAGAAGAAATAGAGACGTGGCCTAACTTCTCCAAGCCTCCATTTATGGTTTTCTAAAAAACGCAGATGGGTTTATCCATGGTTGTGAAATTCCATTCTGTGGCTTAGGGCCCGGCTGTAGCATCAGAATGATCTGGGATCTTCCTTATTATACACATTCTTTGGAACTACTCCTGAAATTCTGACTTAGTGAGTCTGAGGAGGAGCTGTGGAACCTGAATTACTATAATCACCCCAGATGATCTGAACACATAAGCAAAAGAAGGAGCAGCTGTAGCAATAATAATGATAACAGTGATAGTTAACATACTATGGCACTTACTATCCACCAGAGACCCTACTAAAATAACATGTGTTGGTATCTCTTCAAATATGGCCTTTCTAACTCCACGATTTTATGAACTCCATGTACCTTCCCATTTATATTTTGCCTGGTAAGATTTTATTAAGGGTGGGACTGTATTTTTTTTTAAGAAAATCTCCCATTCGGCCCGTACATCATAATTAACAAACACTTAGTAAGTGTTGGTTAAAGTAGCAGAGTATCAGCCTAAAGGTTCTCTTTCTTGTGATCCGTTCCAAGTCAATTCTGGGGAGAATGAGTCTGTTATACTGTGGAGTTGCACGTTCTCTTTTCCTACAGACTTGCTAAATGTTGTGGTCTGTCCAAGCTATTTGTCATAGGCAGGAGAACCAAAAAAGGTGCAGAGTTCTTCATCAGGCCTCTCTGGTCAGGACTGTCTTAAACTAGGGATGGAGGCTGGAGGCCCTACCAAGGCTCATCCAGCTGGTCGTTTCTCCCCACACCACATCCTATGAAAATCTGCTTCTGATTTCCACCTATTTTTCTCCAGGCCTATTCTTCTCTTACCAGGTAAGAAGGCTCGTTCTTGAGAGAGAATAAAAACTCAGAACAATACATGTTCTATAGTCCATGTTCCACTGTTCACTTTGAAAATAAAAAGATTAAACCCGTGAAAAACGACCACTTGCCCAGATGTTGGGAATCACTGCCAATGACTACTTAATCAAGCACACACTTCTGTTTCCCCATGTGAAGTTGTTTCTTCTTTTTCCTCTTCTTCTTCTTCCCCTTCTTCTTCTTCTTCCTCTTCTTCCTCCCCTTCTCCTTCCTTCTCTTTTTCTTCTTGTCTCAATCAGCAGTATTTTCTCAAAGGAAAGGTAGCCTCCTCCCATGTGGGCTACTATTATAAGCTCTATAGGCAATTGGTTTTCAGTATTTCTCAGAGAGGAGAATCTAAGATACAATACATTATATAAACTCATCTAGCCACTTTCAGAAGCTAGATGTCATGGATTAAACAGAAAGATGTAAATAGAACTCATTGTACTGGAACCCACAATGTACCCTAGAATTGCTTTGACGCAATGTACTCTGACATCATTTCATTGGTCTCTGCCAAGTAAGGTTGAGGAAACCCATCACAATATTTGCTGCAAGGATGTGATTAAATATTTATCATATCGATGGTGCCTTCTCTGGGAGGATTCTTGGGCAAAGTGTCCCTCTGTGTATTTTTTTCTCAACGCTGCTGTTTATGAGCTGGTAGGCAATCAAGATCTTCCTAATAAAGCAGAATATTCTCTATGTGAAATGAAAAAATCATTCTGTGAAGTAGGTTTCACCATCATCGTTACCAGTTGACCAATGCGGAAAGTGAAATTATAAAATTTAAGAAGTGTTCTCATAATTATTCAGCTAGTAAATAGTGGAACCAGCATTCAAAGTCAAGATTTTCCAAATTCACAACCTTTATTTTCAAAAGTGTCATTGCCCTTTTGAAATACCATCCATATTTCAGTATTGCCAACACAGGGTACACTTAAGCAAGTCACTTCATCTTTATAAACCTCCCTTTGCTCACAACTAAACAAGCTCAAAAGTATCAGGTTTGGATGTTATGGTAACTTTTTTTGTTTGTTTTTTTAGAAGGCGACCAAGCAGGGGAGGGGCAGAGAAAGACACTGAAGCAGGCTCCAGGCTCTGAGCTGTCAGCACAGCACTTGATGTGGGGCTCGAACTCACGAACTGCAAGATCATGACCTGAGCCGAAGTCAGATGTTTAACCAACTGAGCCACCCAGGTGCCCTGTTATGATAGCTTTTTACTCACTGTTCTCATCAGGAACATGGACTTTAAGTTCCTCTGTATCATCATCACCACCTTCATCATAACCAGCATCACTATTATTTACTGAGCACATATTATGTGCTCTTTACTGTAGAGTTTTACTCCTCTCACACACCTTGTGAAATAGTACTACTGATTTCTCTATTGGGAAGATGAGGTAAGAGATCAAAAAGGTGAAGCAATTGGCCAAGTCCACATCATGAGTAGGTGATGAAGATAAGGTAAGCTCCAAATAGTCTATCGAGTTTCAAAGATAAACACAAGGGAAGTCCTGAGGCTCACATAAAAGAAAATCCTAAGGATATCTGACATGGGGAGGGGAGGCTTCCAAATGCCAGAATTTGGGTATCAAATAGGCAAATGCTCTGGTAAGCATCCGGACAAAGTTTTAAAGACTATATTCTCATCATGTTACTGGAAGTTAAAGCATTTCCTTTGAGTCTTCAGATTCCCAGGGGTCGACCCTTATTAATTTAGAGATTATATAAAATCCAAGTTTATATAAGTCTTATTCATACTATGTATATATCTATTTATGGATGTCCAATAGATATTTCTCTCATTTAACCAATATTTATCCAATTCCTAGTATATGATGGGCACTATTCCAGGGATCAGTGACAAGTGATAAACAACAACAAAAATCCCCATTGTCACAGAAATTACAGTCTAGTGGTGGGAGAGATAGTCAATTAAAAATGGGGAGAAGGGGTGCCTGGGTGGCTCAGTCGGTTAAGCGTCCGACTCATGATTTTGACTCAGGTCATGAGCTCACAGTTCCTGAGACCAAGTCTGTGCTGATAGCACAGAGCCTGCACACAATTCTCTCTCTCCGTTTCTCTCTCTGCTACTCCCCTGCTCTTTCTCTCTCTAAAAATAAATAAATTATAAAAAACATTAATTTTTTTAAATGGGGAGAAATTATATTCCTACCCTCAGAACTTCCATCTAGTAGTGATGAGAGAGATACTAAAGAAACAAACATATAAAATAATGTCAGATTTGGGTAAGTATTATATAGAAAACCAACACTGGAAAGAAGGCAGGCATAGTGGTGAGGTAATGGTAGCTGGTAAATTTTAATTAAAAGTGACCAATTTGAGACTGGCTTTCTTAATTTTTTCATTTACTGAGTTTATATCATTAGTTAAAACCCTTGGGAAATATATTAAATTTTACTCACTTCTCATGCTGATTTTTGTCAATTCAAAACAATTCTGCATGAAATGCATTAAGTTAATTTCCAAAAGAATGTAGTTAAGGGGAAAAAAGGCAATATAATAGCATTTTGCTCTGGGAGATTGAACAGTAATGTGCGATATGAATTGGACCACAGAGTGTATTCTTTAATGAAAGACACCAGAGAAAGGAGACATAACAAATCTATTTTCAGATTCAGTTGACACGGACTGCTGCTTCTCCCTAATTTGTAGTAGAACACACATCATCTCTGTTGGATTGGATGTGACAAAATTTGGGGAAACAAAATAGAAATCATCATTTTGTGTGAACATTAGAAACAAGTTACATTGTCATCAAGACATTTGAAGTCCTGAGAAATTATTTTTTCATGTGTCTTAGCCAAATATCATAATGTGAATAACTGAGGCATTTGCATCATGTCTATTTTATTTATTTATTTGATGAATTAATTATAGGAAAGTTATTGTTTTTTTTTAAAATATAATTTATTTTCAAATTGGCTAACATACAGTGTGTAAAGTGTGCTCTTGGTTTTGGGAGTAGATTCCCATGGTTCATCACTTATATACAACACTCAGTCCTCATCCCAACAAATGCCCTCCTCAATGCCCATCACCCATTTTCCCCTCTCCCCCGCACCCCCATCCACCCTCAGTTTGTTCTCTGTGTTTAAGAGTCTCCTATGGTTTGCCTTTCTCCCTCTCTGTTTGTAACTATTTTTTCCCCTTCCCTTCCACCATGGTTTTCTGTTAAGTTTCTCAAGTTCCACATATGAGTGAAAACCTATGATAATCTGTCTTTCTCTGATTTCACTTAGCATAATACCCTCCAGTTCCATCCACATTGCTGCAAATGGCAGGACTTCATTCTTTCTCATCGCCAAGTAGTATTCCATTGTATATATAAACCACATCTTCTTTATGCATTCATCAGTTGATATACTAGTTTAGGCTTGGAAAGTTATTCTTATATGCTTATTACTTCAATACATTTATTTTGAAGAAAGTTATGATGTTATTAAAAACAAATTTTTTGACTTAGTTGAAAATGGAATACACTGAAAAAATCTAAAATTCAGTATATTCTTCACATTTAACAGAAAAATTACTAATTTTCTAGGTGTCATAAGCTGGTATTTAAAGGCAGAGAAAGAAAAGGAATAAAAAATCACTCATTTTGGTTCCTTGTATGAGAGTGAAATTAAAATGAAATCATTAGAGGTGCAGCAGTTTTTATTTTACTGTATAATCTTTATTTGACTCTACTATTCATGATTATTCAATTACCTTGAATAAGAGCTTGCTATATGGCACTTGAATTACACAAAGTCACATGAGTGTGTGTGTCAAAAGGACAGACCTTTAAACTGGAGTACACATGCCATTGTAGAAACACAAATGTAGAAATGGACATTTCTTGTTTTGTTTTGTTTTTTTTTTTAAGTAAGTAGGCTTCACATTCAGTGTGGAGCCCAACCTGGAGCTTGAACTCACGACCAACCCTAAGATCAAGACTTGAGCTGAGGAGTGCCTGGGTGGCTCAGCTGGGCCCAGTTCTTGATTTTGGTTCAGGTCGCAATCTCACAGTTTGTGAAACTGAGCCCCATGTCCGGTCTGCACTGACAGTGAGGGACCTACTTGGGATTTTCTCTCTCTCTGCCCCTCCCCCTACTCCTGTGGATGCACATGCGCACACATGTTCTCTCTCAAACACTTAAAAGAAAAACACCTTAGCTGAGATCAAGAGTCAGACCTTAACCAACTGAGCCACCCAGGCACCCCCGCCCCCCAAAAAACAACTTTAATGTATATACTGTACGCAGCTATTGTGCTGAATTACTGTTCTAAATATCAGTCTGAATGCCCTGACCTTACTGAGGAAGCTTCAGATCATATCTTAAGTTATTTTGATAGCCAATAAATTCATTAAGATACTGAAAGATGGAGCTTTTAGAATTGTGTTCTTTTAATGATTCCCAGAAATAGAAAATTTATAATCAAGTATAAGCATTTTATAAAATTGCCCATTTCTGCCAACCCTGACCCCTCATGAATGTATACATTGCATTATTCATAGCACACTGAGAAACCTAATGAATATATGATCATATACTTGCATACTCAGTCAATGTTTTAACCAGTGGTACTGGTGGCTACACCAAGCAAATAAAAGGAAAAGGCGGCTTTCTTTTTCACACACAAAATAACAATCCATAAAATCAGCCACAAAGGAAATCCATGATCTTCTAGCTCTAAACAGCATTGTATTCTACACATCTCTGTCATTTTTAAACATTTAATATATTTGTAATATTAACTTTGAGAAGTAATTACCAAAATTTAATTCTCATTTGCCGGTCAATAAAGCGCGGAATATATGACATACTTAGTTTAGAAGTACATAAAGGCTAAGTACCATCCCTCTAGTATTTCCAACTACATAATAACTTTTTAGGTGAATTGCATGTATGTAATATTATTGTGATGGCTCACATAAGTACACAAATAGTCTGCTAATCAAATTAGATGTAAATAACTCAATGTTCTCACACCTGATATTTTCCTTTAGGACATTCTATGACTTAAGGCTTACAAATTTTTGGATTGCTTTTTTAAAAATTTCATTTTCAGAGAGAAGAAAACTGCCATTTAGAAGAAGTGTAATTAAAATATGAGTCAAGAAAATAAATCTTTTCACATACATCAGGATAATTTGTTTCATTAGCTTACAATTTCAATGGAAACAAAGCATGTTTTTTTTTTCTTCAGGTCTAATGGTGCTATCAAGAGGCACTTTCCTAAAAGTCAAAGTAGATGTCTATGCCAATAGAAACCTCTAGACATATGCACATATATACAGAACAAATCACAGACATTCTTTATGTTCCTGTAGATTGTTTCAGGATCGTGACAAGAAAGTATTTATTTTATTCTTTATTTAATTGATATTGATCAAGCACATATAAGGCATTGCGGTTGCCTAAAAATATAATAGTGAGCAAGCCAGACTTGGTTCCTATTCCTGCAGAATCAAATGGATTCAGAAAGTATCTTTGTTTCCCAAGGGGAAAAATCATAAACAATCAGATGATATCTAAAATAAATAAAATGTAATGAGTGCCCACCACATGCCTATTCTATTCAAAGGGCATAATATCTATTAACTCTATTAATCATCACAGCAATCTTACAAGTTAAGTTTCATTATTAGTATCCCCTGCATGTAGATAAGGAAACTGAGACACAAGGGATTTATACGACTTGTCCCAAACTGCATAGCTACTAGAGTTGCTGGGATGGGAATCCAGCTTAGGCAGTCTTGCTCCAGAGCCTATGATATTTAAAAAAAAAAATTTTCTTAATATTTAGTTTTGAGAGACAGAGAGAGAGAGAGAGAGAGCGCAAGCGAGCATGAGCATGAGCAGGGGAGGGACAGAGAGAGAGGGAGACAGAATCTGAAGCAGGCTCCAGGCTCCGAGCTGTTGGCACAGAGCCTGGCGTGGGGCTGGAACTCACGAACCGTGAGGTCATGACCTGAGTCGAAGTTGGACGCTCAACTGACTGAGCCATGCAGACGCCCCAGAGCCCATGATCATAAACACCACAGGAACTTTGGGATAAGACCCTGTGAGCACACAGCCACCAATCCACATTTGCCATGTAACTTTCAACGTGAGGTTCAGAGCATGTGTTGTGTCTGAGTCATCCTATTTTTTTTCCATTTGCTTGCTTTCCCTCTCCAACTTCTCTCTCCCCAAAATCTAAATTCTAGATTTTAGATGACTTTAATGGGTCACTCTCAGGGAACTTGCTTTCTTGTTAAAGGAGGAAATAGAATTTGAAGATACTCCTGATTATTTCTACAATTCCAAAACCTTGACTCCTGACTGTTATCCAGGCTGAATCTAAAATTTAGTCCTAATGCATTTCTCCCTGTACTTTCCTATCCTCTTCTGTTATGGAGGACATGATCCACAAAAATTCCAAATAATGACCAGAGGAAATTAAGAGAAATATAGCAGTAAACATGAAGTCATACTGGTCATTGCATCATACTGTGCACTAACAGTATACATTAACAGAAAAGTGTTAGCCCTCACTTTCCCTAAGCATATTCATAAATATGAACAAACTCAAGCAAACACACAACACCTAAGAAATTACAAATAATTCACCAGAAAATTTAATATTCAAAATAAAATTGGAAGGACAATTCTCCATGGGTTTTATGTCTCTGCACTTGTGAGCAAAGGGACTCCACACCTCCACACCCTCCATACTCCACACCAGAACACACGAGTGTTCTGGACTATCGTTGCTAGGATGTTTGTTTAGCAAACAGCCTTGTAAGTTAGATAGTGTCTCCCTCTGGGCAGAGGACAGATTTGTTTCCGGACCGGTGTAATAAAGATAATGCTCTTCTCTGGGGCGAAGGCTGTGCAGGTTTGCTAGGAGTTTCCTTTCAAAGACTGCGGTTTTGCTAAGCTCAAGGTTTCTCAGCTGTAATACAGAGGCACTGCACACGCAGTATCAATCTGTGCCTCCCCCCGCATCACCCTGTGGACTTGGGAGGCAAAGCAAACCGATGGGAACATGAAGCTCAGTGGGGCCAGTAATAAAGTCATTTATCTCTGACCTAGAAGTCTTATGTCTTTTGCCAACATCTCTAAATCTGTGGTAGACTTCCTCAGTGTGCAAGTGGTGTAACATGAGATCCTGTACTCTCCTTAACACATTCCAACTGAAGAAGAGGTACATTGGTTTTGTGCATAGAAAGCAATTTTAGGAGTCCTTTGTTTAAATCTTTATCTATCTCTTGTAATCCTCAGATTTCTGGAAGAATACGTAGTGAAATATAAACTTGAACCTGATAAGAAATGACCAGATGTGCAATCATATATGAAACTTACCTAGAGAAATTTCCTCAATAGCCAAAGCATGCAGACATATTCATTGGTATGAAACCACAAAGACATGGCAGGTTGGCTAGACATTACAAGACGCAGTCTCTCAAATTCACCAGATAAAGACACACACACTCCAACTTCGGAAAGAGTTAACCTCATCTTTCCATCTAATCCAGCTACCAGTCAGACTTATCAGAATTTCAGAATTTCAATTGGTTGCAGAGCAACCAACTTCAACTTTTCAAATTATTCAAGGACAATTAAGATAATTATTATGTATGATATTTTCATGCTTAAGTCCTACAACAGCAGAGAAATACATGCCCATCACCCCTCATTACCTATATCTCTCCTTCCCATTTTTTCCCAGAGTACTTAGTACTGCTTAAGATACTTGATATATCTCTTGTTTATTTATTGATTACCTGCCTCTCTCCATTAAAGTCAAGGAGTGTGATTGCTAGAGCTATAATAGAATATGATACACAGTAGGTACCCAATAAATAGTGAATGAATTAATACATTAAATAGATAACGCTGATTGATTTTTTTGCAAAATTAGTAAAGTACTGAAAAGAGTTTTATATTCTGCTTTATAAATTAAAGTATTATGAGCCTTTCCCTATGTCATTAAATATTCTTTCAAGCCATTATTTTTTATGACTACATAAAATTCCATTTTACTAATCTACCATAAACTTAAATATTTCCTCATAGGTAGACACTTTGGCTTTTGTCCACTGTTTTGATATTATAAATGATCCTTTTTATACTTCCATGAATATTAATCTTTGCCCATCCTAATGCTAAGTATGTACTCTCATTTCGGGGAATGTCTATATCATACAATTTTAAATGAAACCCAATTGTGCTTTAGACCTGCCCTACCTTAGAAATTTTGGATAAATGTAATTACTTGCATTATAGATTTATTTATTTAAAAATATTCATCACTTGACTCTCACAAAGAGAAATTCCTTCACTACATTATTGTAGTTTAGAAAAAAGAAAATTGAGACCAAACATCTCAGACTTAGCTCTATTATATAATGAATAGTTCAAATAGACTTTAAGGCTTTCAAATGATCCTTCTGTATTATTTCCCTTTTCCAACCATTTAAGTAATTAAACATTTACATTGTTAACTCAAAATAATCTTGGATTTTAAAATTGGATTTCTTTTTCCTCTTGTTTAAAGTTTTAACTTACTTTCTTTTTGCAAATCTTTGGGAAAGAAAGAAGCTTGAAATCGATTCTGTACTGTGAGGCTTGCACATTTTACACTGGTCCTCCCAATGTTTCTAATTCACATGTTATGCTGGAATTAACATGGTGGAAAGGGGGTCTTCCAGTTGAAATACACACACACACACACACACACACACACACACACGCACACGAGACTATCACAGTAATTTATCTCCATAGTTGTGCCTCTCTGACTTTTTTTCACTTTCTGACTGAGCCATGGTGCTTATCTACAAATAATAGACCATCTCAGATTCACCACTCTTAAAATTCAGGTCCTGTTTTCCGAACCTATTATATTTTTTCTAGGCACTAAGAAGTACAATGGCTATTAAAAGTGCCTCTTATGCTTGGGAGCTACCAACTGAATATTTGTAACAATGATCCAGAATTTTTTGTGAATGTATCCTTTGGTATGTATGATGGCACATGGGAGAACATACACCTTAGCCTCCTAGGAAACAGAGAAAGGGTGGGATGGTGTGATAACGCCAACAGTTAAAGGATTTCACCTTCTTCCAAGCTCTGAGAAAAGCCCTTACAGGCAGTTAAAGCCTCTTTGTGACGAAGGCTGTCATGGGTTGGTTCCTTTTGTTTTCTTGACCACAGGGTCAAAGTCACTAAATTTCAGTGTTCCATGACCAGGCTGGCTAAATTCATCAGTCTGTAAACGGCTCGTGTGAAGGGCTAAGAAGCATGTGAAGCAATACCTGATATGCACTATTATAATACAAGAGAACTGGAATAGGACTTAATCTAGACCAGGGATTGACAACCTTTTCTGTAAAGAGCCAGATAGTAAATATTTCAGGCTTGGCAGGCTATGGGGCCTCTGTCTTAAGGATTCAACTATGTTGTAGAATGAAAGCAGCCATAAACAATACGTAAACTAACGAGCATGGCTGCATTCCAATAAAACTTTATTTACAAGAATAGGTGGCCCACTGGATTTGGCCGATAGGCTATAGTCTGGTGATTCCGCTTATATTGGCTTCTGTTCTGACATGGTGACTAAGCACAGGTAGATCACCTAATCATGCTGGCCCTTAAATTCACCACCTGTAAAAACATTTATAGAATTCTAGATCTTAATGTACTTAAGGATACTCCCATGTATGTCCACACAAAAAAGACAACTACACATTGACATATAAATACTTTTGCTAAAAATCCACATACACATGTGGGTTTGATGTGTTTCTTCAGTTACTTCAAAGGTACCTTTTGAGTATCCAATCAGAAAAGTGTTGTCCAAAACATGCGTCTATCAATTTCTAGCTTCATGAACATAAGCAAATTAATTTCTGCCTTTATATCTCCTTTTTGTAAAATGGGGATAATTACAATTATTAAAAACAAAATTATTCTAACTGCCTGTGTAACTGAGGTGTTCAAATCCAGGTAGCCCCAAGTTATTTAATCTTTCAGTCCGCTCATTCATAAGCAAGTATCTTGATGTCCATCTTAATGTGGTGGAATGCTCCAAATTCTCAGCAGTATCTCCAAAAGCTGGAAGTGGAGATAGAGTTTTCCTATATGTTTCCTCACTGTAGCTATGTCCCTGTTAGCTCCTACAAAGGACATCCTTTCTCATTGGTCTGCTTTTGTTCACACTATAGATTATCCCTCATCTGCAATTTTCCTAAAGCTCTCTTGTTTAGTAAAGTGTTATAAACAATTAAGGGGTACACAGAGTAAATTTTAGCATGAGGAATGAAGTATGGTACCAGAGAAGTTGGAGTAGGAAGAGGCAGAAGTGAAAGAAAAAGAGAAGAGGAAGGAGGGAGAAGAAGAGGAGGGAAGAGAGGAAGGGAGGGAGGAGAAGGAAGAGAAAAAAAGAAGGAAAATCATTATTATTATTATTATTATTATTATTATTATTATTATTATCGTTGTTGTCGTCATCATCATCATCATTTCCTATCACTGGGAATTCCATGGGTTATTTCCCTCTCTTTTCTAGTCCTCCCGCCATGTCCTCAGGCTCCTCTTTCCTGTTAAACCATTATTACATCTCTTTATTTTCTCTCTTCCCACACATATCCCACTTTCCACAACCAAACAAAAATTTTCTCGCTTCACTATGCAGAACAAGTCAGCTCTTCTTTGAAGCTACGTTCTTAAAATCTCCTTGTAAGTCAAGATGCATTTTGTGGCATTGTCATCCCAACCTCATTCAGTCAGCAGTACTCACTAGTTAAGAAAAAACCTCTGGGCATACACTGAGAAGATTTGAAAGCAGAGACTTGAACAGATATCTGTACACATATTTGTTCACATCAACATTATTCACAATAGCCAAAAGGTGTAAATCACCCAAATATCCATCAATGGGTGAATGGATAAACACAGTGTGGTAGGCACATACAAGGGAATATTATTCAGCCTTTAAAAGGAAGAGAATTCTGACACATACAACATGGACGAACACTGAAAACATCCTAAATGAAATAAACCAGATACAAAAGGACAAACATTGTACCCTTAGACACAGATTATAGAATGTGGTCCCAGGGGCTTCAGGGAGGATAGGGGGAATGGGGAATTGTTATTTAATAGACAAAGAGTTTCCGATTTGCAAGACAAAAAAGTTCTGGAGGTGGATGATGGGGGTGATGGTTGCAAAACAGTGTGAATACACTCACTGCCACCAAACTATACCTTTAGAAATAGCTAAAATAGCAAATTTTATATTATGTATACTTTAGCACTACAAAAAAGATAAAATAGAGAAAATCCATTTGATTTTCAAAAGCCAATGTGTTTGAATTCTGAGAGTTGAACTTCTGAGTATAAGTTCTAAAGGCCACAGTGTATAAAGTCCCCACTATAACAAGACAGAATGAGAAAAATACAGGTTCATGGCAGAGCCATTTTTCTCATGTCAATGGATAACAGCATTTTCTAGGCTGAGGAGGGCAGCACAGAGTGAGAGAAGACAAGAACATAGTGTTTGTTGGTAAATAAGAAGAGTCAACCTGAGGAGCAGGAAGACAGGGCCACCATGTGCTTTGTTGGGAAAGTAGAGAAAAGGAGACTTATTTTAGCTTCATCCCCCACCAACACCCCAACACCAAGAAAGGCCAGTAACACAGCAAGAGCCCAGAGCTTGCTTTGTCTGGGCTTGCTTTGCCCAGAAGCAAAATATATTTCTGCATGGGCAGGTAGAAAGGATCTAAACAAATGACTGAGTCAATGTCATGGAATTACTCTGAGTCAATGTCATGGAAGGCTCTGGTGATGCAAAATTCAGTAGAATGTCTTCTCATTTGCATTAGATTATCATTGAACCTATTATGGCCTAAGACAGCCCTGCCAATTTTCCAAGTGTCATGGAGAAATGACTGGATTTATTTCAAGATCCTTCATAGTATGTAGAAGTGGCCAGAAGTGAAGTAACCTGCAGAGACCCTACTGTTTAGAAATGCGCTGTCCAACACAGCCACAAGCTGTGTATCATTCTTTACAGATTAAAATTAAATACAACCAAATACTCAGGTACTCTGTTGCATGAGCCACATTTCAGGTGCTCAATAGCCACACATGGCTAGTGGCCACAGAATTAGAGCATATACATTTCCAACATCATAGGAAGTTCCGTTGGACAACACTGTTTTGGAACGAAAAGCTATAATAGCAATCTATGTGGCTGAACAACAAAGAATCATAGGGACTACCCCAGGGTGTAGCCCACCTTTTGCAAACGTGAACAGGAAGAACAAAGAACTAGATGTCTCCTGCCTTCTGACATTTTTAAAGCACCCGAAATACAAATATAATCCAGGAAAGCAGGAAGATTCTAAATTAAACTTAAATTGTATTTTTACCACACAGAGAATTGAAGTTAAAAATAGACACCAAGTTCAGTTTTTAAAAAATGGGAAGTTTCCTACGTGCATAGCCTTATGAATTAAAATTTGTACCACATCACACATAAATCACACTGTCCTAAGATAAACAGGCTACACTAGTGTGTGAAAGTGACTGTAGCCTCTTTTTAAGGTAAGATTTTATTCTTATCACCACCTATATGAAATGCTCAATGTGGTGCCTAGTTTATAGGCCTGGTTTATAGACGGCACTCAAAAATGATAGCGTTTCTGATTATTACTGTCTAAACACATCTCGTTCTAAACACACAAACGCATGTATTTGAGAAGCAAAACTTCCATATCGAAAAACAACCAAACCATCTTGGAGAATAAGCAGCCAAGAAGAGCTGCGAGGACGTGAAGTCCTCTAGGTCACAACACTTGGCATGTCTCTGAGGCAATGGTCCCTGAGAAAGTTTTGTGAATTCCAAATTAGAGAATATGCCAGGTTCTTGCACCCACTGGCAGTGCTGGAACTGGCAACAGCTGTGCCATCAAATTCACACTAATCAGTTAACAGTCGTCCAAATCAAATTGCAGCCAAGGTTGTTAGAGTCGTTGATAAAATAAACGGTTGCCGAGAGGGAGGCGGTGCACGCCGGTGAGCGCGCACTAGCAGCTGGGACTGGGGGTGTGAATGAAGAGGCACAGGAAGTAGAGGTCAGTAGAGACCTTGGCGACCTACACAGGTGCAGAAGCCAGTAGAACTAACTTACTGACCCTTTCGTCTCTAACCCTCCTCATGGCGGGGGATCTTAACTGCAGCTGGAGCCGACAAACAAGACAGGATAAATGAGCAAATGGACCTCAGAAGTATTACTCCTGAGGTACAGCCTCTGTTTTGAAGGTGGGCGCAGGGCTTACAAATAAATAACTGGCAGGCCAGAACTGGGGGAGGTGAGAAAAATAAAGCTATTAAATTAGCAAGTTGGTACAAATTCTACAGAAGTAGGTGTGACCTAAGAGTTTCTGGAAAAGCTGAAGTTGCCTTCAGCCCCCACCTACTTCCAAGGCAGCCGGCCACCAGCCCTCAGCAGCGGCCAAGTTGAACACATCAGTCCCTGCATGGCAGAAAGAAAGCCGGAAAGAAGGGCAAAGATAAAGCAACTTCGTTCCAACTATTTTTTTCTCCCTCATTGTGAAGTCACAGTGGCTGGGTCTTGTTTTCAGTTTGGCTTTTCTAGGTCCATGTTCAACATTAGGAACAGAGAAATTTGTACATTAACAAAACTTAGCCCATGACTCTTTCACTAGCAAGGGTTTTAGTTCTTGCATTTGATTAGTTGATAAGTTATGGGTGGATTTCGAATGTATCTTCTACTTGGAAGGGCAGTCAACTCCGAGAACGGAGTTTAAATGACTATCTTATAAAGCTCAGAGAAGTGCAGTCCCAGTTTACAGGGATGGAGAGAAGATCTATAAGGAGAGTGGCTACCAACAGCCACAGGGCCAAATAATTTTTTTTAGGAAGGAAAAATTTGGGAACATTTTTAAAATTGTTTTTCTTTTCAAAAATTGTGGAAGACTATATAATTTGGGGGTGTGGAGATAAGCCATGGAAGCAGACGCAGTCATGGATTTGGTTATGTTTGAGAAAATGAGGGGTGCTTGGGTGGATCAGTTAAGCCTCCGACTCTTAATCTTGGCTCAGGTCATGATCCCGCAGATTGTGGGTTTGAGCCCTGCATCAGGCTCTGCACTGACAGCACAGAGCCTGCTTGGGATTCTCTCTCCCTCTCTCTCTGCCCCTCCCTGCTCATGGTCCCTCATGTGTGCTCTCTCACTCTCTCTCAAAATAAAGAAACATTAAAAAAAAATGAAGAGGGGCGCCTGGGTGGCTCAGTCGGTTAAGCGGCCGACTTCGGCTCAGGTCATGATCTCGCGGTCTGTGAGTTCGAGCCCCGCGTCAGGGTCTGTCCTGACAGCTCAGAGCCTGGAGCCTGTTTCAGATTCTGTGTCTCCCTCTCTCTGACCCTCCCCCGTTCATGCTCTGTCTCTCTCTGTCTCACAAATAAATAAACGTTAAAAAAAATTTTTTTAAAAATGAAGGAAGGAAAAGACCATTCCCTGAGCACCTACTTATCCAGGACTGTGCTTAGTGGTATGAAGTTTTTATACTGCAGGTTTTGCTTACTGTTGTGTTACACATTATTATCCTATACTGATGAGGAATTAGCTGCCCAGAAAAGTGAAATAAATGGACCAAGAATCACACTTGCTGGGTGGCAATGCTTAGATCTGAACCCAGACCTTTATCTTCAACGGTAAGCTACAATGTGAAAGACAACTTGTCAGCCACAGACTACTTTCAGTGGTAACTGAGACTAATTCATTCAGCCAACATTAAGTGAGCATCTACCGTGTGTTGACCATGGTTACGGAAAAATGGCAAAGAGTGCATTTTGGAAACATGTCGAGGTCAGAGAAAATGGGAGAGTTTTGATAACTCTCTAGGCTCTACCCACTTCAGAGGCAGTTACAAAGAAAGAAACTAACCTTTCTTTCCATTTCCACCATTAGAGGTCTGTATAGGCCACTCAATTTACTTTCTTCTGATATATCATCTGGCAATGTCTCAATCGGCATTCACAGCCAACAGCTTTGGTATGTCAGGTCACAGACAGAAAGCAATAGAACGTGCTGTGTTATTGCCTGTAACAGCACCACTGCCCAGCCTCTCTTTGTCTGATTCTATGGCTTGCTAAAATTAAGGCTAGACAGAATGGAGAGCTGGTCCAAAGTGATTTTGTAATGTAATGTATCACTCTACGGCCAGTGATCATTAAAAAAAATTTTTTTTTAATGTTTTTATTTATTTTTGAAGAAGAGACAGAGCATGAGCGGGGGAGGAGCAGAGAGAGAGAGGGAGACATAGAATCCGAAGCAGGCTTGAGGCTCCGAGCTGTCAGCATAGAGCCCGATGCGGGGCTCGAACTCACGAACCATGAGATCATGACCTAAGCTGAAGTCGGACGCTTAACCGACTGAGCCACCCAGGCGCCCCTGTGCCAGTGATAATTTTAATTGGTAATCAATTTCTTAGTGACATACGTAGTCTCTCATTTCTAAGTAAGACAGACTACTCAAAGAAAACAGCAGGTATAGACCCAGCTTAGATTTTCAATATCATATTTACAGACAACCCAAATGTCCAGGATAACTCTTGTTATCCAAATTCTGATATAGCTGTTAAGTAAATTGTAGTCATTTTCTAAGCAATAATCTTTTAAAGAGATTGCCTAAATAACATGTAATAACAACACAGGACCTCAATATGAGAATTTCCTTATTGTCCTACCGTAAATCATTTCTAGACCTACATTTCTTTGGCAGAATATCTGAAATGACAGTGATAGATCAATCCTTCCTTTCTTTTGTTTGCTTCCATCCTCCTTGTCTCTTTTTTTCCCCTTTTCTTGCTTCCTTGCTTTTCTCTTTCCCTCCTTCCTTCCACTTACTAACCACCACAGATACAACAAACCCATGCTTATTTTTCAAGAGCGCTTTAAGTTCTGAAGAACATCCATTAACACAGCTAATTACATAATACCCATTAACACAGCTGAATTCCTAAAATAATGATTTTATTCCATTTTCATTATCTATAAGTCTGTTTCTTTTACCCACAGAATTAATTGTGGTGGTAAAATGTGCTTCTCCTTCCATATTCCTGACTAGCTTAATCAAATAATTTCTTAAAGTACATCACTTTTCATTTTAAATGTAGCTTTAAAAAACAGGTTAACAACTGCCTACATTTAACTGTAGATTTTATGTGCTATAATATTATATGTCATCCACTACCAACGTTATAGGCTTAGCAGAATAAAATAATCATTGATCTTTTTCATATGAATGCTATTAAGAAAAACGATGTAAACTTTAACTGATTAAAATGTTACTTAAGATGCTTTATTGAAACTTATTTTAAAGCAATTTTTCTCATTAAGACTTGACAAATCTGGAGATGACTTTATTTAATCTCATTACAAGGATGTTTTGCATGCTAAGAAGAGCCTGCAGAACCATAAGGACCCAGAGAGACTCAGGCGGTCTAGAGTTGCTGATACCTGTGGGCAATTAATTCCTGCAGATATGCTGTGCAAAGTGCTTCTTACACAAATCAAAGTGGGAAGAAAGAGCAGGGAATCACGATCCTGTTCGTGGTTTTCGTTTTCTATAAACATCGATAAAAAATGGAGACGGCAACAACTCGCAACTAAAATCTGTGTGATTCTTACACATCTCTTGTGATTACTTGATTAAAAGCCATAGAATTCAACTGATTTAAAGGATGCAAGTATGTGATTAAAGAACAGGAGAAGATCTATCAGGAAATAACAAAGTTGTAAACATCATCGCTACTTTCCCAACCTTCCAGAGAGAGCACCATATTCTTGAGGGTAGGGGCGTTCCAGGAAATAAGATATATGTGATATTTCATTTAAGCCACAAATAATCCATGAGGCAGTTAGTAGTATTACTGCCATTTTACAGATGAGTAACAAAGGTACAGGGAGATCAAGTAATTTCCCCATCCTATATATTTAGTAAGTAGTGAACCTAGAATATAAATCCAGCAATTGCACTACTAAGTATTTACCCAAAGGTTACAAACATACAGATTTGAAGGGGTACGTGCACCTGCATATTTATAGCAGCATTATCAACAATAGCCAAACTGTGTAAAGAGTCCAAATGTCCACTGAATGATGAACGGATAAAGAAGATGTGGCATATTGGGGCACCTGGCGGACTCAGTTGGTACAGCATGTGATTCTTGATTTCAGGGTCATGTGTTCTAGCCCCATCTTGGGTGTGGAGCCTACTTAAAATAAAGATTAAAAAATTTTTAGAGGTGCCTGGGTGGCTCAGTTGGTTAAGCATCTGACTGCTAGTTTTGGCTCAGGTCATGACCCTGTAGTTCAGAATTCAGGCCCTGCGTGGGGCTCTGTGCTGACAGTACGGAGCTTGGTTGGGATTCTCTCTCTCCCTCTCTCTCCACCCCTCCCCTGCTTGTGTTCTCTCTCTCTCTCTCTCTCAAAATAAATTAAAAAAATTTAAAGAACATGTGGTATATATATTCAATTGAATACTAACCAGTCATCAAAAAGAATGAAATATTGCCATCTGCAATGATGTGGATGGAGCTAGAACGTGTTATGTGAAGTCAGTCAGAGAAAGACAAATACCATACAATTTTACTCATATGTAGAATTTAAGAAACAAAACAGATAAACATGGGGGGGGGAAGAGAGAGGGAGGCAAACCATAAGCGACTCTTAACTACAGAGAACAAACAGGGTTGACGGATAGAGGTGGGTGGGGACGGGCTAAATGGATCTTGGGTACTAGAAGGGCACGGGTTGTGATAAGCACTATGAGTTACTACGTAAGTGATGAATCACTAAATTGTACACCTCAAACTAATTTTACCAGGTATGTTAAATAATAGAATTAAGTAAAAACTTGAAGTTAAAAAAAATAAAATATAAACCTTAGGCTCTGGTTCCCAAACCCATTGTCTTCAGCTCCACAGTCTTGCTCCTCGATATGTGGTCCATGACAGGCAGGATCAGCTTTACCTGTGACTTTGTTAGAGTGTGTGTTCTGATTTAACTGCATACGGACATTTGGGAACTGCTCTACACTATAACAACAATATGAATCATAATAACATGTATTACATTATATACTTCTTTATAGCTTTAAAGTATATACACATATTACTCAACCACGGGCAAGACAAGGCTAGATGGCAAGTAAGAAGAATGTTCTAAAAGAGCAAGAGTGTATTTGGATGTCACCAGACGGTGTTCTGCTTGCAGTTTACATGAGAGCATGAACACGCTGTACTCTTGGAAGATTATGAAGGGAGTGGTCATGGACTCATGTCCCCAGAAACTACTTAGCGCTATGACATCATGGAAATTCGCTGAACTTGCCTAGGAAGGGTTGTCTAACCACATCAAAAAGCTATCTTACCAAAAATGACACTAAATGTCCTTTCTGAGACTATAATGAAAGAAACCCGCTTCATGAGAGTTTCCATTTATATACAAGGAGGAATCTTGGCAAAGCAACTGTTCAGCATCAGAAAATATTTAGGACTCCAGTCTTTCCTACTGGATGCTTTAAATAACTCAAGGACCAAATTTAATTAATTTGTATCGAATGCAAAATTGGATATAGCGCTTTTATAATAAATACAAGTTAGTTAAAAAACAATGAGATAGGATAGAATTTATTTTTTTTCAATTATTTGACTTTGTCCAAATAAGAACCAGCTCATTAAAGGAATCAATCTATCAAATTAGTAATATTGAATTTGCTACTTAAATTATTTAAAAATACATTGGTTTCTTGCACCTACCTCCTCAGCTACCTTACAAGCTTTAGTCTTCATTTATTCTACAACATTCTACAAACATTTATGAACGGTCTGTTATTTGCATCTCTGAGGATGCCTAGCATGGTACAGAGCTATACTAGTCACCTAATAAATGCTTATTGATTCATGAATTAAAATAAAATTTATTCAGGTTCTCTGAATTAAAATTTAAATCCCTGACACAAAGAACGGGGTCTTGGTCATTGTTCTATCTCCCATACTAGAAAACCTGACAGTACCTGAGTATTTACTGAATTAATGAATGAGTACAAGGTTGTAGAGAACAGGAAGTTACCATGCTCTTGAAGAGGACCGTGAAATATATTAATTCCCATGAGCAAATAATGCCCATTTAATGGCAAGAATGTGAATAGTTTATATCTTAAAATATAGATTAACAATTGGAACACATGTTCTAAATACCTTTCAGTTCAATTTAATAAAAATATCTATTATCAAAATTTTCAGTTTATATTCATTGCCTACTAGTTCATAGACCTTGTGGTTCAATATTGTCTGCTAGCAATCAAGCTGATACACACACTTATGTATTAACTCCTACTTAATATTCACATTATCTAGAGCCAAAATTGACAAGAACAAAGTTCACGATAATGAAACACGCATTAATGATTTTAGTAGAAGAATTCCTTAAGGCAGGTCCTTAAACATCAGTGCTCCATAGAAAGACAATATTTAAAAAGGGTATAGATAAAATATGGGTTTTTATTTTAACAAGTGTTTTTTAGAGTGTTATTATAACAAGTCTCACATCCGTAAGATTTTTGTTTATGTCATTCTTAAAAAAAAATAAGAAAAAGAAGAAACTAATACAGATATCCCCAGGACATGGGGAGAAATCTAGAGCCATTTATTCCTCCACTTGAGCTACTCAAAAATAGAACTCGCCAATGCCAGTAAAAAATAATGGCTACCAACCAGCCATATAAAGAAAGCAGCTTCTATTGAAAAAGGCCGATGTCCTAAATATGGAATTAGATAGTAACTGTAGAACTAATTACCATATTTATAGTCGAACGTTAAAGTTGGCAAGAGGATCAAAAGATGTGACGAGAACAGAAGCAACCTGGAGTCCTAGTATTTCAAAAACTTAAAATGTGGGAAAGGAGAAAACCAAAATAAAGCAGGATGCAAGGAATTGCGTACGTAATCAACATCCCCCCAAGCCTGTGGAATTGTATATTAAATATAAACAAATTTCATCTTTTGTCAACTTTAAATCTTTGGAATGATTTCAGGAGCCAAAATTCAACTTGGAATATTTTCCTTCACTCGTGTGGTGATTCTTTTTCTTCAGGATGTTCTTTTAGGTTTCCTTGGCTGACACCCCTCTCCTTGCCAACTACTGTAAGGGTCTTTTTAACCAGTTAAATCGGGACAGACAGCACAATACACAGATAAGAAAGAACTGGCGACATTTGTTTATTTATTTATTTATTTATTATTAGGCATGAAAGTTTTTAAAACATGAATTTTTAAAAATCCTTCAAACAGCATGCAGGTATCTGCAAATGATAAACTACTTGATATAACATATATTACGTATATGTTACGTATATTATGTATATTTAATATAACATATATTACGTATCGTGCTTTCAAAAGAATTCTGAGAACAATATGGGCTCATGTTGAAAAGTTCATATGTTCACCTTTCACAGATCCCCAAAACTTTTCAATGAAGTCAGAGATTAACCAGAGTAGTGGTGCCTGGGTGGCTCAATTGGGTAAGCATCCAAATCTTGATTTCAGGTCAGGTTATGATCTCTCGGTTTGCAAGTTCAAGCCCCGCATCAGGCTCTGTGCTAAGAGTGTGGAGCCTGCTTGGGATTCTCTCTCTCCCTCTCTCTCTGGCCCTCTCCCACTTGTGTGCGTGTACTCTCTATCCCCTCCCCCGCCCCACATTAAAATAAACTTAAAAGAAAAAGAAATTAACTAGGGTAGCACAAGGCAATGAGTGTTTTTTCCTCATGTGGACTTACTGATAATTTCTGAGAGTGTATTTTTTTTTTTTTAATTATTATTGGCTTTTTTTACTGTGTGTAAAAGACACCATGAAAACTTAAATAGTTGATTGGCTCAAAGTTTGTCAATGTTATTGATGTGGGCTGTTTTCCTTTGGAAGGAGTATGTTAGAATTTCCATTTTTATTTTTGACAAAATATTATTTTTGGGCTCTTACAGTTATCTTGACAATTTAAATTTCTTTATAAGGTAAAAAAAAATCAAAGACAAATTCTGTAGCTAAGGGCGTATAAGATATTGTCTCATTTATATTCTAGCTTAGGTTATTTTCATTCAGCTAAAATTGAATATATCCATCAGGTGTACCACATAGTATACCTGTGATTGCTAAATTCTATTGGTTTTATGGTTCCATTTGGATTAGTAAGCACAACTCTCTGGATTTTTAAGGGTAGGGGGTGATGGGGAGAGGTGCCTACAAGTTATTAGATATATTTTAGTGGGTCCAGTGATCCTTACTTCTAAAATGAAAATTTTCCTAATACTCAGAACCCAGTGGTTACCTAAAAACTATAGCCATTCCTTGAAAAATACAGACCTTTCAACAGAAAATTAAGTATCACCTTGACATTTTAAATTTGCTGGGTGGACTAAGGAATTGTAAAGTTGACCACTTCTGAGAAATAATCAAAGGGCAGTGTTTGAATGGTGATATTAATTTGCCGAAGACCCTAAAATACCATCCCTTCTATACTAAGACCTGATGTAAGTTAGAGCACCATCGCAATCACATTGCATTACAACTGATATTAATAGCAAGACTCCAAAATTTTCCTAAACTCTTTGACCTTCAATGAATACCCATGTTTTAAAAGAATATGTCTTTAATAAGTAAATTTGAATTGAATTTTAGGAGTAAGTTGTCAAGCTTGGTCAACACATTTTGATTGTACAATCTCATCTAAATAGTAGACAGTTATAAGAAGCCATGTGTTAACCTTTCTACTTGGATATTAATCTAAATAGTTCGCTAGAAGCCTTTGAGCAGCCTACTCATAAGTGTGATACAGAAGTCTCAGAGTTGGGAACATGCTGATCAGGAAATAGAGACTTGTGTTTGATGCTAATATCTAATTATTAAGATCAGCTGGGCTCATGAAATAATATCGCAGGTAGTATAAGTTGCAATTAAGTATTTTGCAAAAGACATTTGCAACTTAAAAAATTTAAAAAGTTTTTTTTCATACACAAAGTATATAGAATATTATAAATAACTATGTACTGATCACCTAGACTGAAAAACTAAGTATTAAAAACTCTTTGCCCTTGTTACAGATATTTTTTTAAACAACAAAGCTTTAACACTATAGATATATTGAAGTCTCCTTTGTTCCCCTAATCAGTCCTATTGTCTCCTTCTCGCTCCTTAGAACACACTGCAAATAAGGATTTAATGTACGTTTTTCCAGTTCATGTTGTTAATATTCTATAAATCAATCTCAATCTTTCTCTCTCTCATTGCCATGTGATTTTAAAAATATGCACATACACATACATATATTCTATAGGTCTGTACACATTATGCAAGTTGTATTTCCTCCCCATCTGTCCTTTTGCTTAAGCATTAAAAAAAAAGATACATTTGTTAAAAAGATCTCAATTTATAACCATTTTCCTATTGATATTCATATTGGTTTTTATGCATTTGTTTTATATAGCTGTTTCTTTTGGCTAATAACAAAATTGCTGCAATGAACGTCATTGAATTAAGTCTCTTGACACACAAATGCAAGAGTTTTTCTACACACTTACATTCAGAATTTTAAGCCATGATCCCCAGTAAGAAGCATGTATATATGCATAAACATAAATATCCATATACATGTGTATATATATTTTCCCTTCTTCAAAATTCTAAATGTCTTACTATGATTTTAGATAAGTAGAATTAAAAACAAACTAATTCTAAGCTCAAAATCATCCTATTTTATTTCTCTGTCCTCACTCTGAACTAGGATCTCAAAACCAGAGTATACCAATAGAACCAGATAAATACTCTAAGAGCTAGTTAAATTAAATCTCAAAATCAATTGGTATTTTCAGATTTTTTTTTTCTTTTTAGCTAAGAAAAACACAAAAATACAAGGGGGCAAAAAGGCCAGTCTTCCCAGAGACCATTGTACATAAGCACAATCTATTTGATTGTATCAATTCTGTATTATAGAAAGTGCCAGAAAGAGCTGATTACCTCTCTTTTATATTCTTCCTATCACAAGTTCCTAGGAAAACAGGGACTGTTGCTTTTCAATATAGCAAGTGACAAAAGTCACAAAAGTACTAAAACAGTAGGGGATGCAGAGATGTTCTAAAGAGCAAGGATGTTTTGGTAAAATTGATTGTTTTTTTCTGTGTGATTTCTTTTGAAAAACTGCTTTAAAAATGTCCCCAACCTACTGTATTACTAGACTACCATTTATTCTAGTTTCTAGTTTTTAAAAAATAATTTGGAATTAAACATCAAAGTAATAAAGTTACTTTCTTATCCTCATATATAGTCAACCTCAAATTTCTTTTTTCTTTTTCTTTTTTTTTTCCTTTTTACCTTTAGTTCCTTAAAATCCCTCAGCAAGGTCCACAAAAAGAAGCTCAAAAATTAACTACTCATTTTAACTCTTTCATATGTGCCCAAACTCAAGATAAAATGTGCCATCAGGGGTTAAGCTCCAGAGAAAGGCAAAATGCAAATTATCTTACTTTTGACTCTACTACTGTCTTGATTTATGAGTTTCAGAGAGAGTCATTTACCACTGCTACACCTCACCAGGATAAGGGAAATTGGATAGCACTACCAGAATTTGGGTGAAAATTGTATTTGTGAGTTTCTCAACTATCCATCGTTTGAATTATCCAAATAACAGCTTCAAAGTCCCCATCACTTTCTAGGTATAGATGAAACTCAAATCCTTAACAATAAGAGCAGAGCAGTGCTTTTCAATTCTCTCTGCCAAAGGACCAGCTTTCCCCACATCAATCAGAGGCTAAAACTCTTATAAAATATAATGAAATGAATTATCAGAAAAAATTAAAAATATACAAAATATAAGTCATCATTCTTTACTGGCTTCAACAGATGCAAAATTGCTCTAGGCTTCTATAAAAACTTTTAAATGCTGCTCACTCTCAATTTCTGTACTTCTCACAGACCAGTAAACAGTTTTTGGACCAGTATGGGTCTGAGAACCACAATTTGAGAAGCACTGAGTCATGAAACAATTGCCTTGCTGGCAAAAAGTTCTCATTCCTTTGACTAAGAGTAATGAGAAACAGCATTCACGTCGTTCTTTACGCTGGTGATGAGGGGGGATGTGTGAAGAGACAACTTTGCTCAAAAGATAGTCTGAAAAGCCTGCACCTGCACTGAACTGTGAAAATGGATTTTCCCACCAATTTTGACCACAGGGTAGAATACAGTGACTCTTAACATTGAAGGGGCAAAGGAATCACTTTGGGGAGAGTGTAAATAATGCTCATTAGGGTCCCAACACCAGAATCTCTGATACAATAGGCTTCCTTAATGTCTACTATTTCTATATTATTTTCAATTTTTAACACCTTTAGACCCTCGAATGGGGTCAACATGATTATTCTAGTTCCACAGATGAGAAAATCTGGACTCAAAGTTTCACAAAAAGTAAGGTATTAAACATAGAACTCAAACCTTTTAGATTCTTGGTATTTTTTTCCTTATGTGTGCAGATGGATTTTTGAGTCTTAAGAAGGCTAAATTATTGTTGGAGTAGGAGTGAATTTTTTAAAATTTATTGCCATTTAAAGTTATTTATCCCCTAACAATGATTGCTCATCTACAACATAAATGTTTGTGAGGGTGACATAATATAAAGCCCCCATTTATGCTCTAAATGCTCTTTTCCATACTTACCCAATCATGGCCAGATTGTTGCGTAAGAAATAACTTACAGTCTGGGAATTAAGTCTTCTAAGGAGTTACAGATTACTTAATTAATAAACTAATACAGAACCAATGCTCTGGCAGCTGACTGAAGAAACTACCACTGTTTTCAGGAAAGAGATCGGTTAGCTTTGTTATAGATGAAATCACACTGGATTTGGATCACTGAACCTAAATCTGGCCATGATTTGGTCACTATTTGTGTGATTTGGGGTAAACTATTTTATCTCTCACCTATAGGTTTCCTTACCTATGTTATTCAGATAATAGCTATAACATCCAAGACTCTTGCAAAATTATATTGTTAAAAAGGTCGGTGTAAAATTGCCTTCCTTAAGAGCCCTTGCCACTCAGTTCATGATCAATACATACTTTTTATTTAAAAAAAAAACCAATATATTGTGAATTATATTTTTCCTTTGTTTACAGGAGTTCCAGGGAGCCTGAACTGGCTCCTAAAAGAAAACTTCCCTACAGTGTAGATGACCTATGGTGTAGGGACTCTCTTTGCCCCAGGGGAAGACCGAATTACAACCACTGCAGAGAGTCAAGTAAAAAGATAGATTGTAAGTTGTCAGAAACCCTATAGTAAAGAGTCTGGCAAGTGAGAGTGGTAAATCAGATGGCTCTAAAAATCTTTTCTTGCCAGGGCCGCCATAATAAAATACCACATACTAGGGGGCTTATATAACAGAAATGTATTACCTCACAGTTCTGGAGGTCAGAAGTCAATGTGTCAATATTTGGGCTGTGAGGGAAGGATCTGTTCTAGACCTGTCTTCTTGGCCTGTTGATGGTGTTCACCCTGTGTCTCTGCACATGTATCTCTGTGTCCAAATTTCCACTTATAAGAATACCAGTTACAGTGGGTTAGGGCTCACTCTAATGATCTAATGATCTTGTTTTAACTAATTACATCTTCAATGTCATCTTCAATGACCCTACTTACAAATATGATCACATTCAAAGGTACTATGTGTTATGAATTTTGGGGGGACCCAATTCAAACCATAACATGATTTAGTGATTAGCATCTTCATGAAACAGAAGTCATGAGTCTCAAATGTTTCTGCCACTTACTACCCACGAATCTGGAAGTCCCTCAATTATTTTAGGCTTATCTGTAAAATAGGTGAGTTGGAGTAGACAGAAATTAACTCTAAAAAGTTTATTTCATTTCTGAAATGTCTACATCTAAGTGTGGAGCAGGGATCTCCGAAAGAGCTGCTGGATCCCATAAACTCAGAGCTTAGACAGGCTCTTATCTGGGTCCTCCTCTTTACCTAGAATCACAGTTAGTAAGAAATTCAGACTAGGAAACAGGTCAAATATGTTCTTTGCAAGAGCAAAGCGTCAGTCTGTTATGATTAGATTGACTGATAAAGGAAAATAAGCAAGCATATGGGGTATATTAAGCCACATCTTTAATGTCTATCTCTGGAAAAATAGAAATAAAAATATTTGACCACCTTGATTGTCACTTAAGAGAGGAGAACTGAGCGGCAAGGGAAGAACAGTCAGGGAAACCTTTTTGTTCTTTTTACATCTTGAATCACAGGAGAATGCGTTACCTGTTCAAAGAGTAAGCAAGGATTAAAAGAGGAAACTATTTGTGTATTGTGTATTTGTTTATTAGCCTTTTATTTTCAAGCCGAGATACTCATATTTAAGTCATTTTGCGTTTTGGAGTCTTTATAAGTAGGCTTGACTTTTACAGCTTTTGGCTTCACAGGAAGCTAGAGGGTTTGGCAGATAAGCTTCTATATTTCAGTGTGAAAACATAAAATGAAAGACCTCATAAGCAGATGTTTCTTAAGAGGCTTTTGCTATACAAATATGACACAGTTAATGCACAGAACTAGCTAGCAATCTGCTATCTCTGTCTTCAAAGGACAAAGAACTTAGCAATCAATACTATATTTACTATGTCATTATTCACCTGAAAAATTTCCACATCCTCTATCAATTGTGACTAAGAAAGACAGTCTTATTTTCTTCTACTCATAATTTCCAGTTGGCTGCCTACCTATTTTAGGGATGGCAGCAATTGTAGACATTAGTAAGAGCAGTTACTAACATATAAACTGGATTTAATTAATATCTCTAAAAAACAAACACAAGTGTGGTTAACTATTGTTTCTCTAACTGCTACACTTGCTGAGTGATGGGAGGCATCTCCATATCTGGAACAAAATACAGAGCCACAGAGGAAAGTGACAGTAAGGAATAATTTTTGAAAGGAAAGTAGGCAATGTGTACCATAACACATGGTAGTGTTTCCATTTTAAAGATGGAGGAAATGAAGATCTTGAAGGGTATATATCTGAAGATAACAAAAACTTCAATCTGACATTTCTTCTTTAGGTTTCTGTATTTTTGTCATTCACCTATTATGATATTATAAATGCATATGTAAGCCACAGCTGTAGAATTTGTGTTATACACACTTAATAAAGTCCTTTTAGAGTCATAAAGTGCCTCACCAATATTTTATGGTAAAAGTCCTTTTGGAGTCATATGAAACAGTTGAGGAATATCATAAAAGACTAGTTTTAGAGGACATTCTATAAACAACCACTGTGATTTTAACATCACTGTTCTTCCATATAACCAGAGTAAATAAACACATGAGCCAACATAAAATTACGGATGAAAATTAAGGGGATGGTTTGATGCTATGCATGCTTATGTTTCCTAATAATCCCTTAAATTAATAACTTTGGTTAAATGGAAATAATCTAGTGTATGAAAACAGTGAGTACTTAGATTTTCTGTTCTGTTTCTTATGGTACACCTATAATGGTTATTTCTCTTCTATTATCTATCATGCATTTTCTCTGTCATCTATTTATCTATCTATCCATCCATCCATCCATCCATGCATCCATCCACAATTCCAGAATTGTGTGTTGAGTCTTTGCAATGTTCCAGGCTCTGTACTATGATTACGTTACCAAACAAGATAAACATGAAACTGATTTCAGTTCCCAAATTAAACCTTAATGTTTTCCATATAGCTTTCCTTGGCCACCTCCAAGTGACTTCAACTTCCCTTGAATTCAGGGAGTATTTACATTCAAAGGATTTTATTTAAGCATTTAGTTACAGAATCCTTTACAGAATGACTTAAGTAATGCACCACAGTTTTCAACAAGTGAAGCAAACTGTATAGATAGGGTTACTGCTTGCATAAACTATACTGTCTAATGTAGTGTTTTAAAATCTAAATGTTTACCAGTAGCTGATAGAAGACTGTTTTAAGAAGTGACTAATCAACTTATGTCAATACTATAGACACAAGGACCATTCCTCCTCTTCCACCTGCCCCTTCACTCCCTCCACTTCCTCTCCTCCCCCTCTCCTCTTTCTTCTTTTTCCTTCTCTTCCTCCTTCTTATTTTTGCATTTTTATTATCTGCTACAGTGTCAGACATATAGTCAGTGCTTAGTAAATGTCCAACAAGCAAATCATTGCGTAAGAGATGAATTGCTTCTTCTTCCTCCAATACTTCAAACTTCCCTAATACCCTAGCACACAAACACCAGAAAGTAAGTTCCACAATGACAGAAATTTAGCCTGTGAGTCTTACTGCTGAATCTGAAGGGCCTAGCCCATGATCGGTCCTCAGTAAACTTTGGTGAATGAATGAAGAAATACACTCCAGGAGTATAAGAACTGTCCAGTGTATTTAATCATTCCCCTGGCTTCCCCTCCCCTTCCCTATTCACGTATGTTCAAAATCTAAGGTCCCAACCCGGAACTACTAAATCAGAACCTGTATTTTAAAATGATTCCCCCAGTGATTCACATGCACCGTAAAGTATGAGAAATGCTGCTATAAATCACATCCATTTCACTTTCCTGTCCCCCTCCTCACCACTGATAACACTTCTGAACTCCACCTAACACCACACTCAAGTGTCTAGGGTAGTTGTTTTTGAGAAGTAGGAAGAATCAGCACAGAGTTGGATGGTAAGATTTGATCTCTCTTTACCTCGCTCCTCCTCTCTGCTTGGCTCCCTCTCCCATAACGAAATCATATCATACAGAGGAGGAACACAGAGTCAACATTTCTATACTAATTGACATTTTTTGAATGTGAAAGAATGTGGGCCACCTGGCTGGCTCAGTAGGAAGAGCATGTGGCTCTTGACCTAGGGGGTCATGAGTTTGAGCCCCATAATGGATGTAGAGATTACTGAAAAACAACAACAACAACAAAAGAATATTAGCCCAAGCTAACTGAAAACAAAATAGTTACTCCTATTTGCCCACCTTTATGTCTTTTGGTCCTTTATGTGACCTTACTCTTTTCCATGCACCTCCTGAAAGACCTCGATATTTACTGAGAGTCTGGCACTTGCAGGTGAATTATGTCAGTTTACCCATTTAATCTTTATGCCAATAGGAAACACAGCCATGGAAGGGGAGCACAGGATTAGGTTTATAGTCAGTCCCCAGTAACACATCCCCCCAAAGCTACACAGTTTCAACAACACGTTGAAGGTTCATTATTGCTAAACCACTGATCAGTGTATGAAGAAAATACATTAGAGAAAAGGAAAAGGGGCAACTCTGAGACTCAAGGAGAAAACTGTCAAGGAATATAGGCATTTTTAAATGAGCAGCTCTCATTTTAAACAACATCCCAAGTAATGCAAGCCACTTCTCAGCATCAATCTCCAGCATTTTAACAGTCAGCTATCCCTCAAACCTAAGAGAAATTTAGTCATTCTCATTTTACAGAACAGGACATGGAGGCTCCAAAGGATTTAGCTTCTTGCCCATGATTGCAGACATGCTCCAGTTTTCTGATGATGCATAAATCTTTCCATTCTGCCATCATGTCAAGTCTGTTGGCAATTCAGCACTGCCTTCTCCCCTCTGTGCTCCCTCTTACAGCACAAGGACTGGAAACCTGAAGGTTACATTCCCACAGGTGTCTGCCAGCAGTATTCAGGCATGGATCTCACTAAAGAGAGGTGTTTCATGGCATCTGGATGAAAGTAACTGGGATTACTGGGCATCTCGTATTTCTGCAACTTCCTGATTCCATGAAAGGAAGCAGAGAAATTGAGAGCCAACAACAGCCTTCCCTGATCTTTGTTTTACTGCCCACCACCTACAAAGGCTTTGTTATCATCTAAATCCTTATATTAAGTCCCTTCCTGTTTGCATGAATAGTTTCTATTTTTCTCACCAAACCCTCACTAAGCCAACCACACAGTCTTCCTTCCATTCCTGTTCCCATCCTGCCCTTGCACTCTATACACTTATACAAATATTTACTTGCTTAGCATCCTTTATACATTGAATTATTTCATGGCAGAGGTCATAACATAATTTTTGTTATCCCTATTCCTGCCACATAGTAGATGCTTAATAAATAGCAGCTGATAGAATGAACCAAGCTCATACCACTTTCTAATATTTCTTTTCCTAAACATCACCTACCTACTTCTGGGATTGGTTCCTTTCAAGAAATGCTGATGCAGAATACTATCATTGGGATCAGAATGGTCCTAAGCACTGAGACTCCAACGTCTTAAGAGACTGAGGGGCAGTACAGGGGAGGGGGTACATGAGGAAAATTCAAGGAAAGCTTTCTCTTGTCTCAAAGCTACTGAAACATCCATGGTAAAACATCCATGATAAAACAGGTCAAGAGAACAGTTTCTGTTGCTATTCTTCAAAAGTTGGCTTTGAGAAGACCAAGGGATCCTAATGGTTTTATCGAATGGCCTCTTCCATATCCATATCTAAGATCAAATTCTACACCTGTTTTCCTTTCCTTTTTAACTGTGCATAGTTTTACAGATGTTTCATTATTCTTCTCGGCTAATGTCCAAACCCAGTGGCTTATGCTCTTGTGGAAGGATAATAATCAGAGATATCCATTTATGCTTTCCTGATTTTATTTCACATATTTTTTTCTTTCCCCATTCTGCCCCACCCTACTCCCAATAGACAGATAATTCCATACACACATCCTAAGTAGAGGAATATAACAGGCAGTTTGTGATTCTTAGGAACTTGTTTTGAGAAGGTCAGATGTGGGAAGGTTGTTGGGTGGCAGATGGTTCATCATTTTCTTGGCAAAGAGATAAGAGTAATTTGGCACATCTAGGCAGAAGGGACCACCAACAGCCATGCAAAGTTTGTGTGTCCAAAGTTGGAAGGTGGGGGCCTAAACAGCCATGCTAAACAGGTGCTGACCATCTATGAATGCCTATGTGGATAAAGAGCTTAGTGAACAGAGGTAGTTTCCCACCAAGGGCTGGATGGATAGCCTGTTAGATTCCAGAACCACAGCACACCCTGAAACAGAATTAAATTGCATTTCCCTTCATTATAAAATGGGCTTTTGATTCAGGAATAAAATCAATTTGCTGCATAAAAAAAATTATGCTTCATACATCCTGAATTCATGGATTGAGATTCACACCTGCTACAAAATCAAGAAGTCAGGCTATTAGTTATAGAAGTGCTCTATACTAACTCTGAGTCCAAAGCCACCTGATTATGGGCTTTGCAACCATTCTCCTCAGTATGAAGCAAGGAGTGGCTTAATCCTTGCTAGGCTGCTGCTTGACTAGCACTGAAAGGAAATAACTTAAGGTGTGCAGCAACAGAGGGTCCCCTTAAATGGAGCAAATACAAACATAAGTCAAAATTCATCATAGAGGAAAAAGAATCAAGTCAAACTTTTGCAATCAGTCAATGAACTGCCACATTCAAACCAACAAGAGTTTACAGGCTATGTATGAACATACTATGTATCACTCAAATAGTGCTTGCTGTGGGTCGAGTGGTGTTCTCCATTATTTAACCCACACAAGCATTACCACATGCCTAAGAAGTAGGTTAATTTTTAATCCTATTTTACAGATGAAGATATTGAGATATATGGGGTTATGTCACTTACCCAAGGTCGTATTGATGGTTAAGTAGCAACTTTGAGATTTGAATGTAGTCAGTCTAGTTGCAGGGTCCAGTTTGACCATCACACAATGCCTCCTTTGCCACAAAAACTCAAATATTTGAATGAAATAATCCCCAAAAGAAGAGAGTATTAGGTCCACTCTCTTTAAAGAGGAGGAAACAGTAGTCAAGAGGATAAAGAGACTGCTCAGTGTCTAATAGCTGAGCATATCACTCATATTTTTTTTTATGACAAACAATGACTTCCATCCATCAAATTAATCATTTTGCTTTTAATGTTTCTCAACTGGCAAATCGCAAGTTTAAAGCCCAGTTTTTTACAGCCTTCCAGGAACTTCACCTCAACTGCTCTAAAGCTGACATGAGACCGAACTGACAGGATGCCAAGTGGTCTCAGAGGCCAGGTAAAGCACCTTGATGGATCATCTCCGGGTATCTGGGAAGCAAGACTATGCCAGGAAGCCACTTAACAGAGGAGCAGAGAAAGGGAACCCAGGGGACTTCTGTGTGGTCACTTAAAAAACCAGAGAATTTGATGCTGAGCAATTTTTTTCTCTAGTATTCTTGAAACGCCTTGGATTAGAAACCTCTACTTTGGAAACATGATCTTTATGCAGTTCCGTTTATGCTCCATCAATTTCAAAGTAAGATTTCCATGGAAAATCCCTCACCCCTAAAAGAACAAAGTGATCATGCTGATTGTCCCCTGCCCTTTAGCAAGGACTAGCATATAACTATACCTTCCCACTGGCATGACCAAAGTCCCCCCGATGAAGTATTATTAAAGAAAACAAGACCCACTTGTGTCTTTTGAAAGAGAATGATCTAATTGTGGGAAAGTTTTTAAAATTTCATCATGGGAACAAGATGTTACAACAAGAAATCTGTATTATTTAGGTCACTGGGCTTTCAGTGACCTCCCATCTTAATCCTCTTTGCTTTGGTTGTGTTGACACATCCCGTCATTGTCATTGATAAGCTCAAACCTGCATTATGACAAACTGCTGAAATCTGAATCAGATGACATTAGGGGGAAAAAAAAGTCACTTTCTGGTTTCTAACCTTTTCAACCCTTATTTCTATTTTAATCATCACAATACTCTCTCACGGCTTGTACAAAAAGAGATGATGATGAATATGAGAAATCTGTCAACTTATAAAGACATGCTAAGAGTGAAAATAGAAGCAAGTAAGTCATTGAGTTTGTTGAGAAGGCCACTGACAAAGTCCAAAACACAAAGCAATTTAAGAAAGTCTTAACTGAGCAACTGTGACAAGGCAGGAAGGAAAAAGCACACACACAAAAACCAAAAAACTCCCACTACCAGAACACTGAGTTGTTTTAAGGAGGAAAAAAGTGCTCTTCAAATGGAATGTATCATTATTGTGATTATCAGGGTCCTCTTTATTCAATCAGAAAAGTGGCAACAGATTTGAAAATTAAAGTGCAGGATCCAGATAGAAGGGACATATTTATGTTTTCAGACATCTACTTGAATTATAATGTTCTCTATAACAAATTCATTAGGTTTTCATTTAGATAAATGCCAACAAAATAATGGAATTGTCAGTGTTACCCAGAAAGACACTAAAGGGGAGACATGAACTCAAGACCAATGCAATCAGATTAAACCTCTTTTTTTCAATATTTTTTAAAACATTTATTCATCTTTGAGAGACAGAGAGTGCGTGAGTGGGGGAGGAGCAGAGAGAGAGAGGGAGACACAGAATCTGAAGCAGGCTCCAGGCTCTGAGCAGTCAGCACAGAGCCCGATGAAGGACCCGAACTCACCGGCTGCAAGATCATGACCTGAGCCAAAGTCGGACGCTTAACCAACTGAGCCACCCAGGCACCCCAGATCAAACCTCTTTTAATTTTCCCTTGAAGGAGCCTGGTTCTGGAGACCTTACGTAACCAGGCAGCCAGCTACTTAGTGGCTTTCATATAATTCACTTTATCTGTTGTTGATACAGTAAGACAACAGTAGTGACTGACTCACCCCTGGCAAATCAAGACTAGTCTTATGGCTATCGGGTCAACTTCTCCCCTTTCCGTTCTGCACCGAAGTTACAACCTTGTGGCCAAATGAATTTATTGTTCATAACAAATCCCAAAGGCTCAGCTATAAAAAGGAACCCCATAGCCTCCAATATTGTATTGAAACGACGCTGCAGCAAACTCTCCTTTGAGAAGTAACACAATAATGTATATGAGCATTCGCTCAAAAAATAAAATAACCCTCTCAAAAAAGAAAACCAACGACAACAAAAAACGCACCCCAGGCACTTACCACGGTGACATATGCAAATTTGACCTTGAGACTTACCGCATTAAAATTGGGGAAGAGGTTGACCGCAGCAGTGTCCAGAGGAAAAGGAAGAAAGGGTTTGATATCCAGCGAAGGTTGCAGAGGAGGGGCTGGTGGACGGACCAGGGCTGGGAGAGCAGGGCTCTGGCATGTACCACCTGCAGAGAGGAGAGCAAAGGGAGCCATCAGGGACATGATGCACGTTAAAAAAAACAACAAAAAACAAAAAAACGTTGAGGCGTCCTTTGAGCCCAAAAGGACAGCTTTGTGGGTTACTGGAGAAAACAGGCCATGGAGTGTAGTGACCTCAACTGGAAACCGGCCAATGAGCAGATCTGCCATTAGGCGGAGGGAGCCAGCTGAGCTTCTCCCTTCCCCTCCTCAGATATAACTATGTGGTTGTGTAGGTAACAGTTACCCTTTCAAACATTTCATGCTCCCCAATCTATCCTTCCTTTCCTGCCTAAAGCTCTGGGTTGGATCAGCAACAAACCCTTCACTGAAACCCCTTGATTCAGAAGGAACACCCTCCACTGCAATGCCCTCCCTCTTTGAAAACTAACTTCTGCTCAGAATATGCATCAATTCTAAGCGATTATTTTACAGAACTGCTCTTTTCCAGCATGTCCAAAACTCTGGCAGCAAGATAACATGAACTTGGCATGGAAAAGAAACTTAACCACAAAGACAGGCAGCCATACCTTACTGCCCTGGCAACTGGAAGATTAAAACAAGTGAACCCAGCTACAAACCAAGCAGTCCCTGAACTGTTGAGCACCCCGCAGCTTTGAGCATTCAAGGACTACCTGCCTCCTTCCCAGTCGTGAGTAGGTGGAATTTAGAAGGCCACCAACGAGCAAGCAGTGGGAATATCATGCCAACAAAGACACCCTTTGCATACTAGTAGGCAACCAGCTGTTTGCAAAGGAGCACCTTCACCCCTCTCCCCCACTCCCCGTTAGAGGACTCCGTGCACTCAGAAGCTGGAAGGAAAGAAGCACATCCCAGTGTTCAGTCTCCCATATTTTGGTAACATTCCAAAACATCAATTTGCTGTTAATTAAAGGCTGTTTGAATCCTAGGAAACCGTTAAAATATGCCAGCATTCTTCTAATCTGAGAGGCAAGCAACAGACTGTAAAAACCTGCTGGTGAAAATCCAAGAAGCATTAGGAAAACAAAATACAGTGGGAGTTTTCCTTTCTCACAGAAAAGAACTCTAAGAGACAGATGAGACAGGAGAGGCCCATGTCTGCACCACTTTCTTGCCTGCCATTTTGTTTTCAAAACAAAGTAGAGTGAGACCCATAGGAATAACCTTTAAAAATCTCACAATCGGGGTGCCTGAGTGGCTCAGTCCATTAAGCCCCAACTTCAGCTCAGGTCATGATCGATCTCACAGTTCCTGAGTTCAAGCCCCACATCGGGCTCTGTGCTGACAGCTCAGAGCCTTGAGCCTGCTTCGGATTCTGTGTCTCCCTCTCTCTCCGCCCCACCCTGCTCATCCTCTGTCTCTCTGTCTCAAACATAAATAAACATAAAATAGAAAAAAAAAAATTTTTTTTAATCTCACAATCAACTCTCTGGTCAGCTGGACACCGAGCATCATCCTGTCCTCAATCAGTTACCTGAACACAAGGTAAACATTCTAAAAATGATTCCCTGATGGCAAATCTAACCCTACTAGACCAGTGGATGACTTAATAACAAGGCGTGTGACTTAATACCTACAACAGAAGCCATCAGCACAAGATTTAATTAACCATACCAAAAAACCATTAACTCTCCTGTTTCCAGGTATAAAACCAGCTGGAGCCAAATTAACAAAACCAGTATTTTTCCCACTCTTTTTCACTTCCCTCTTAAAATATTGCTTAACAACAGCAAGGCCAAACACAGCAAGTTTGAATCAGCAAACCAATTAAAATAAAAAGTAGTACAAGCCAGAAAATAGAGGGCAGATGTTGAAACAAACACAGATAAAAGCAAAAAAAATAACAAGTCTACAGTCACCAAAGCACAACATAAACCTGTTTTCTTGTCCACCTGTTAGTATTCTGAGTGCGGGTGTCTAAACTTTCTTAGAGCACCCATAAAACTTTGGTGATAGGTCTGTCTTGAGTGTAGTATTGCTAAGAATTTCTCTTTCGACAAAAAGTTAAAGAACCAAAATAAATTTTTGGTCAGCACCTCTTCAGAAAACTCAACGTAAAATATGCCTTGGTGAATATCAGTGACATGGTTTAACAAGTCCACAAATAGTAGTGAGCTTTAATAAATAACTTCATGTGATTTTTATCTGAGTGACACATCATGCTTTGCAAAAGGTATTCATCTACATCCATCACCGTGCTTGAGCTTAAAAATATCAGAAATTAGGTAAGGACTAACATAATATCATTAGGGAAAAAAAAATAAGTTGGAAAACTCCTTAGCTGTTAATGTAGCTTCCATCAAAACATTCCATTCTTATAATTACAAGAATGCAATTCAGCAGGAACATATTTTGTAATTATTTCATTATAAGTCCCCCTCTAGTTCAGGATATCCAAAAAGGTTAAAGAGACAGTTGAAGCTTATTTATTTTATCCAGCACAGTAAGAGGCACATAGTTGGTTGATTGCTTGGTAAAGTTAATTCCTACCTCTCTTCCCCCAAGATGCATATTTCATTTACACTTAAGAGAGAGGAAAGATTCAAGACCTTCTCTTAATGTTGCCACTGGGTTTTCCTTAGTAGGGGATACAAAATATCAAAGAAGAGTCATAACATGTAGGGAACCTAGCCAAACTATTTAAGTCCATCTCCTCCTATCTGTTTTAATAAACCAAGAGGACTGTTGGAAAGCAGAGGACATGTGACTGCATACTTGTGGCTATTGGCTATGCAAACACAGGTGTAGTGGATGCTGTGGTGTGCCTCCACACCCCCTTCCCCAGCTCCTGGGAGAGCTGGGAGCGCTGGGAGCTGAGGACTCACACCTGAGATTCTTGGGTGCTGCCTCACCCAAGCTCAAACTCCTCCAGAGTGCAAGGATTGATTAAAACAGGCGTCAGGCCTTCTCCCTTTTGCCTCAAGGCAAGACAACTGTGAAGTTCTGATTTCAGTTCCAGACCTCCTCATACCATCTAGGATAGAAGGAGGCCTCTGTTGTGACTGCATCACAGTTCAACTTTTCCCACTGCCCAATCCTGCATGCCTCATTGCTCACAGAAGATGTTCCCCAATAAAGTCTCCGAGTCCACTTCCAGAAGAACTTGGACAGCAGGGCATAACTATTTGTGAGTCTAAGTGAAATGTAGACTTGCTTTATTCTAAAATAGATTCGTGCTTCTAAATCTATAGTGTTGATATTGAGGAACAAAATTGAAGATACCTCTTAAAAATGATCTGTGACTAACATTTTTTTTTAATGTTTATTTATTTTTGAGACAGAGAGAGACAGAGCATGAATGGGGGAGGGGCAGAGAGAGAGGGAGACACAGAATCTGAAGCAGGCTCCAGGCTCCGAGCTATCAGCACAGAGCCCGATGCAGGGCTCTAACTCATGGACGGTGAGATCATGACCCAAGCCGAGGTCAGATGCTTAACCGACTGAGCCACCCAGGCACCCCTGTGACTAACATTTCTACTTTTAAAATTTGGCTAAGTCCTGAAATATGTCCTTGCACCAATCTGTACAGGCTCAGCAGCAAGAATATTATTTGCAATATCGCAAAATCAAAATCAGCAAATAAAATGTATTTCGTTTGTAAAGCAGATTAAAATATTCTCCTTGAGAAGATAGCGATTTCATGTCTTCATTTTTTTTAATAGAAACTATTGCATTTAGGATACAAATATACGTTTATTATTATTTTCCTTATTATGAAATTGTCTTAACAATAATAAGCATTAAAATACCTAATGAATTTGTAGGCATTTCTATACGTTAAAAAGACTAGCTTCGTGGGGCCCCTGGATGGCCCAGTTGGTTAAGTGTCTGACTCTTGGTTTTGGCTCAGGTCATGATTTCAAGGTTCATGGGTTCGAGCCCAATGCTGAAAAATCCATTTGGGATTTTTCTCTCTCCCTCTCTCTCTCTGCCCCTCCCTCTCGCTCTTGAGTGTGCTCTCTCCCTCCATCTCAAAATAAATACATATACTTAAAAAAAAAAAAAAAAAAGAGTAGCTTTGTTGTTACTGTTTACCAACAGTGTCACTTCATTCCTTGGAATGTCACACTTCTGGAAATATTGGTACTCTTAATTTGAGGAAAGCATTTTGAAACCTCCATGAGTAGAGACTGAAAAAATGTTAAGTTCATGCCTTTTTTATCTGAAACTCTGTGTATATATGTCTAGTAACATATATATCAAAGCCTAGGAAATTTTAACGTACACAGGCTTAACAAATTAAACTGAACAAATTATTCTGAATTCAGAGCAGTTAATCTCTCTATATACCAAATTTCTAATATACCATTAAAGTCAAAAAATTAAAAAAAATCATTGAGTATCAAATGTTAGACATTAAAGTATTAAGTAAATAAGATAATCATTAAAGCTCACAAAATTTCCTCTGTGCCTTTTGTATATTTATTTCTGTTAGTTTATATTTAGAATTTAGAATTGAACTATAGAGCAAACACTAAATATCACTTTGGTCTATTCACAAGACAGTTGTATATTTACAAAAGTACAAACTTGTGAATTTGAAAAAATACTAAAGTAACCTATTTGTTTTTTTTTTTTTTAATTATTTTTTTTTTAACATTTATTTATTTTTGAGACAGAGAGAGACAGAGCATGAACGGGGGAGGGGCAGAGAGAGAGGGAGACACAGAATCCGAAGCAGGCTCCAGGCTCTGAGCCATCAGCCCAGAGCCTGACGTGGGGCTCGAACTCAAAGACCGCGAGATCGTGACCTGAGCCAAAGTCAGACGCTCAACCGACTGAGCCACCCAGGCGCCCCGACCTATTTGTTAATAGAGTATTTTTTAACTGAAATGTTTGAGTTCTTTTATTTTTTTTTAATTTAATTTTTTATTTTTTAAAATTTACACCCAAATTAGTTAGCATATAGTGCTACAATGATTTCAGGAGTAGATTCCTTAGTGCTCCTTGCCCATTTAGCCCATCGCCCCTCCCACAACCCCTCCAGTAACCCTCAGTTTGTTCTCCATATTTATGAGTCTCTTCTGTTATGCCCCTCCCTGTTTTTATATTATTTTTGTTTCGCTTCCCTTATGTTCATCTGTTTTGTCTCTTAAAGTCCTCATATGACTGAAGTCATATGATATTTGTCTTTCTCTGATTAATTTCACTTAGCATAATACCCTCTAGTTCCATCCATGTAGTTGCAAATGGCAAGATTTCATTCTTTTTGATTGCCGAGTCATACTCCATTTTATAATTATACCCCATCTTCTTTATCCATTCATTCATCGATGGGCATTTGGACTCTTTCCATACTGTGGCTGTTGTTGATAGTGCTGCTATAAACATGGGGGTGCATGTGTCCCTTAGAAACAGCACACCTGTATCCTGTGGATAAATGCCTAGTAGTGCAATTGCTGGGTTGTAGGGTAGTTCTATTTTTAGTTTTTTGAGGAACCTCCATACTGGTTTCCAGAGTGGCCACATCAGTTTGCATTCCCAATCAGAGTATTTTTAATAAAGATTATGTGGCAGAGTAATACATGTGCACCTCAAATGTTTGCATTTTTGAAAATCAAATGAAAATATAAATTTGGAAATGTCTGTTTTAATAATTCATACAGAAACAGAGGAATTCTAAGACACTGGTTGCTACTTGAAGCTTATCGTATTAGAGACAACATATATACCTTGCCTAGCACAATGCCTGCCCGATATTGGTGCTCACTGGGTGAGGCATATATGTTTTAATGAACCTAATAAATTGCAAAGGAACTTTCCAAGTTCCTGAAGACACAAACCGGGGTCTCTGAAAGCAGTCAATCAAGACAATTTTAAAAGCATGTTCCTATCCTTCACTTTGTTTATTTTGATCCCTGCAGAAAGAAAGTCTTCACAAGAGGATACTTTGTCAATCAATATTCTGAAATGCTCCATCAGAGTGCTCAGTGTTCTTTCTGTAATATAAGACTTTAACCTTGAACTTCTGCATTTAATCCATTCAGGGTTTATCAATCACAGATGTTCTGCCTGACAGCTTAACCTACTAGTTAATCTTTCATTTCTCCAAATGATAAAACCAAAGTTCAAAATAATCAAGGGCTGATGCTATTAAATATTCAAAATAGTGTATGCTTCAGAACTGATTTCCTGATAGGATAAATAATTTCTATAGTATCTATTTCCTTATTTCCTTATATATATGTGTATATATACACACACACGTGTATATACAAATTTAATTATATACTTTTATTTATTAAATATATGCATATTAATTTTTGTATTAAATAATTATATGTATGTGTATATATATATATACACACTTAACTATAGTATATGTGTATATATATGTATATGTATATGTGTGTGTGTGTGTGTGTGTGTGTATATATATATATATTTCAATAGTGACCTATGATTAAACTACTAAACCACTCAGAATGTTCATACCTAACAGGGAAACATCAAGAGCATTTTATATAATACCAAGTCCTAAGTAGTTACTTGTGAAGCAACTACTTTCATACACATGAAACACTATTCCATCCATCGCAGGAGGGAATGGAAAGGTGCACTAGGAATTCTGGGGTCTATGTGACCTATGTGACCGTAGGCAAGAAATTTACATCTGATCCCAAGAACATGAACTGGAACACAAATGATGGATTGTGGCATAAAGGTAAAATTTGATTTGACACAAAACACTGGCCATGGAGTGCTGTGGTTAGTGAAATCTGCCAGCCAGGTGGGCGGGAGTGAGCAACGGTAGAGAATATAATAGCTACATTTTATAAACCTATTGAGTAATTGCATGGAGTAGCTCGGCTCTCCGTTAATTCCTTTAAAATGCCCAACAACAAACTGATGTTTACCAGACGGGGAGGTGGGTGAGGGGAATGGGTTAAACAGGTGACGGGGATTAAGGAAGCACTTGTGATGAGCACCAGGTGTTGAATGAAGTGTTGAATCACTAAATTGTACACCTGAAACTAGCATTACACTGTACGTTAACTGGAATTTAAATAAAAACTTAAAAAAATAACAATATAAAAGAAAGAATAAAATGCACAACAATTCTTCTATGTATCTATTACAATACTCAATTTACAAACTCAAAAGCCAAAGCTCCAGGAAGCAAAGTATCTTACCTAAAGTCACACGGGTAAGAAATGGAATTTGTTGTGAGTAGTAGGGACCTGAACAATTTTCAAAGCACTGATGCAAACAGCTTTTAAGTTAAAACAACCACAAAAACAAACAAAATAACAACAACAACAACAACAAAAACACTCTACAAAGTCAGTTTTGCCATATAAGGCAAGCCAGCTCCTTAGCAACTGGACGTAATGCATTAAAATGAGAAATCTTGAATTTTTTATTGCTACTCAAAAAAAAAAAATCAAGCCTTTGATTTACATTCCTTGTAAAGGCTATGATAAGGGAATATTCAGTATTTATCACAGATATTTATCTACCATGGGAACATCCTGGCACTGCCCTGTATTTGAGAAAGAATCCAGAAGGCCATGCATATCATATCAAATATGTTTCAAAAGCCCTCAAGTTTGCATTCTTTAACATCTACTTGCCAAATCAGAAAAATAAATATGTGTTTGTTGTATTCCTTTGTGTTACTGCCTCTCAAATACTCAAGCTTGTTGGCTGGGTAATACAATGTTGTGATGATTTTTCAACTTTCTGGCTAGAAAACTGTATGTTTACTATGTTTCCTTACACAGTGATCCCAACTCCCACTCAGTTTTGATCTTTGTTTAAATATGGTTCCCAAGTGAATGATAAAACTAGAAACTTATTTTGAAATAAAATATGAATTTAGTGTGATTTGGTCACCATTGTTCTTTTATTGCCTTCATTTCGTCCGTTTACATTGTTGATTTACCTACTAGGTTTGGGAAAGTTGACCCAGCACTTTCTCCCTCAGGATGAAGGTCCTCATTGGCCTAAAGTGACTTGTCCTTGGCAGGTCAATTCAAATGTTAAAAGCAAGTTCGGATCCACAAGGCAAGTGGCAGCACTAAGCCACACAGGATGGTGGCTCTCAGCTCACATCCTGTTCTTGATTGACCACAGAGGGGAATGAGGTGAGAATGGGGGTATGAGTCAGGGCAACTGGAGCATCATTCTGGAAACACTGATTCAGAAACATTAGCCCAAGTCAGTGGTCAGAACTCCATCTTTAACCATGACAGAAAACACATGTGAGCAAGCTGTATTTTCCCTTTATCAAATTCTTCATTTACTCATCTTAAGTGTGGTATTTAAGTAGCCCAGTAAGTCACCTCAAAACTCGTTTTGGAAGGAACCTACAAAGGACTAGCTAACATTGTTTTCTCTGTCACTGTCAGTGAACACCGTGACCAAAATTAAAAAAAAAAAAAAAAAGACAAAGTTATTATCTCATTGCCAATATCATGAGTCAAGTCTTCACTAGAAGAAAAGTTGAATCTCACATTTATTTAACTAACTTTCATGACAATTTCTGGTGCCTGGGAAACACTAGAGAAGATTTTGTTAGGAATGCCAGAGTTAGGAGATTTAGACTTTTAACCCTGTATTTCAGCCCCTCTGTCAAAGGGTGCATAACTCAGGACAAGTACCTCCTCCCAAGAAGTCAAAAGATTTTGCCTGAAAAATTCCTCTCAATTCAGTACCAATTCCTCACAAGGAATTTCCCAACATTTAATTTCACAAAATAAATTATAAGTAATAATAAAGATGCTCTGGTACCAAGCTGTCCAACTTGGTAGTCATTAGGGTGTATGGCTATGTTATGTTTTTATTTTTAAAATATTTATTTTGAGAGAGAGAGAGAGAGGAAAAAAGCATGCAAGTGGGGAGAAGGGCAGAGAGACAGAAAGAGAGAGAGAGAAAGAGAGAGAGAGAGAGAGAGAGAGAGAGAGAGAGAGAATCCTAAGCAGGATCCATGCTCAGCACTGAGCCAGATGTGGGGCTTGATCCTTTGACTTAGATCATGACCTGAGCTGAAATCAAGAATCAGACGCTCAACTGACTGAGCCACCCAGTGCTCCCTGTGTGGCTACTTTAAATTAAAAATTAGTAAAATTAAAAATTCAGTTTTCTCAGTCACACTAGCCACATCTAAACGCTCAAAAGTCACATGAGGATAGAGACTACCATGTTGTATATGGCAATTAGAAAGCATTTCTATTATCACAGAAGGTTCTGTTGGCATTACAGCTACAGTGAAATGCCGACATTTTTGAGTGATGAGTAATTTACAGATAAGTTGCCTGGTATAGTCTGTTTCAGAATGCATTGCTGATAAGAGAGAAAGTCTTGCTTTGTCCTCATTTCTTCTCCTTCTGCAATTAGGGAGAACTTTCCAAGAGCCAAATGTGGGCACTGTCAGAAGGCAGACACTGTTGCAATCATACCAGAAAGGATTACTTGTCCACTCCTGGAGAAGACAACAGCCAATATGAATCTTCATGTGTGATCAATGATGATAGTACTCAAAGGGAAACCTAATTTAAAAAAATGTTTAATGCTGAAATCAATAGTAATGAATAATGAGTGCTTTGGATAAAAATGATACCACATCTTCAAACCGAGGATGCAAAAAGGGTCAGTCCTGGGGCAAATGAATGTTTATTAATATCTGATAATCTTTGAGAGTGCTATCACAAAGCTTTTATTTCATGAAACAAAGTGTCTCACAATGCAGTTTCACTAATAGCCAAGTGCGGAAATCCAGCTAATGTAGGCAGCTAAACCTGCCTAGCTACATCTGTCTCTCAGGGTAATTTTGCTCATAATGTCTAGGCTTTAGTCATCTCACTCTAGAGAGGGAAAAAAAAAATGATGCCGAAGTCTTGTTACTTGGCATTGCTTTTCCACGATCTGTGACTTTCAACTGGGACTTGCCTGCATGAAATTTGCTATGCCAATGGTGCTGGGCATGTGTTCCTCCAAAGCCTGATAAATATCTTCCCTCCTGTTTTTGTTTTTTCCCTTTGTTTTTGTTTTTTTCCCACATGACATAATTGTGTTACGTTTATATGTAACATGTCCCAGCTCTAGCCAATGTGCATAGGTAGTCAATGTGGTATTAATGAAACATCTCCTGAGCTTAAACGGTTTAGTGTGTTCTCCCAGTACCATCAAAATGAGTTAAATAAGAGGTGCCGGGGTGGCTCAGTTGGTTAAGTGTGTGACTCTTGGTTTCGGCTCAGGTCATGAGCTCACAGTTTGTGAGTTCGAGTCCCACATCAGGCTCTGCATTGACAGCATGGAGGCTGCTTGGGATACTCTGTCTCCCTGTCTCTGCCCTTCCCCTGCTCTCCACGTGCCTGTGTGTGCATGCACTTCCTCTCTCTCTCTCTCTCTCTCTCTCTCTCTCTCTCTCTGTCTCTCTCAAAAATAAGTAAACATTTGAAAAAATGAGTTAAATAAGAATTGCACACCACCTTCATTTATCTTAAGTAGTGTTTTTACTATGCAAATGGTGAAGCTATTAAGTTGACTTGAGGAAATTTTTGCCATAATGAGCCTGAAGCAGAAGTGGAAAAGTAGCATTGGATAAGAGGGACTACTGCTTAGAAGCAGGTTTTAAGTGGATTTCACTCTGAGCAAGCACTGGATTAGTCAGGTAGGAAATTAAGTCATGGACATGGAAAAGATTTCCTTAGGAAAGTGTAGAAGAGGCCGGGTCTAAGCCTGAGCCTCGACCATCTTTAGCCCATTGAGGAAGACGGAGTAGGACTGGCGAAATTGCTAGACAGAAGGGAGAGAACGCACCTGCCCAGAGGCAAACTCACCAGCAACTTCCTGGAAAAACTAGAACAGAAATGGGAACTAAACAGAGTTTATTGGTGTTTTTTGATAAAAGGTAAGGAACATTTTATCGTATGTTTTTAGTCCAATTAAACTTCCATTGTTGATTTTTTTCTTTAAAAAAACTAAATTCATGGTCCAAGCATAAAATGCTCTAATCTGTTTATAACCTAATTTCATTAGCATTTCTTCTCTACCTAAGTTGCTTAACCATGGATTTCATTTTTTAAGTGTGAATTTTTTCTATCTTTTAAACAACTCCCCTTTCCTCCATCAACCTAAAAGCAATTACATTTCAGCTCCTACACATGGGGCACTGTGCTGAGTACTCTACACAGTGTATCCTCTTTTGTCCTTTCATAGCCTTGTGAGTTAAAAAAAAAAAAGGAATAATGATGAGGCTAAGACAATTGCTCAAGGTCACAGCCTTAGTAACGTGTGAGGCCAAATTTTGACACCAAAAATTCTGTTCCCAGAGTCTAAGCCATTATAGCCACATTTTATTCAGATATTGCCATTTCTTTTGATGATGTACAACAGAGAAAAACAAATTCTATACACAAAAAACTGATTTCAATTAAACTTTGCCAAGGCAACTCAAATCAGTGTATCCTGAGAGGGACTCATTTGTAAGGCACTGGATTATTGAAGAAGCAATTTCAGTTTCGTGCTCCACTGGTGCTTATAATCCAGTATATTGCATATTATGCATATACTGAGTCTACCAGATACCATAATCCAATAGACTGAACGTTTGTGCCCACCATAAATTAGAAACCCAGCTCCCAACCTGATGATATTTAGAGGTGGACCTTTGGGCGGCGATTCGGTCCTGAGGGTGGAGCCCTCAAGAACGGCATTAGTATCTTTATGAAAGAGGCCCCAGAAAGATCCCCGCCCCTTCCAGGTGTGTGGGAGACGCCTTAGAATCAAAAAGTAGGCCTTGTCAGATACTGAATCCATCTGAGCTTTGATCTTGGACTTCCCGGCTTCCGGAACTGTGAGGAATAAACGTCTGTTGATTATAAGCCACCCAGTCTGTTCTGTTACAGCCATCTGAATGAACCAACCAGATACATTTACTCAAAGATATCCCACTTTTTCTGTTTGAATTAACCTGTTATGGGTTTAGTTCTCCTTTTCACACGATCTACACAGTCCAGAAGAGCAAAGACAAAGTTAGATTTACATCCATCCTAATTAATTCTATTGAACCTAAGAGTAATATCTCCTAGAGCATTCACTTGATTGTGAATGTTTTCATTCAACGTTTCACTGTGATCTGCCCCCCCCAAAACACACACACATTTCAATTGAATTTTCTTTCATAGTAGTCATGATGCAAAATTCCTAGGAAATGCGACTGGAGTTAGCATTGGGTAACATTTAGAAATAACCACGGAAGAGACTATGTCACTGTCACCATCACCTAATTAAATAAAATATATTAGAAACAGCGATGATCACATTTTGGCCGTCTTAAGGAGCCTACACTTAGCACACTCCATTCGTAGTATCCATTAGCTTCTAAGGTTTAGAACTGTGAGTTCTGGTTTCCATTGCTTTGGTGAACATTCTTACAAACTCTGTAATAGCAAAAAGAAATTCTTATTTCAGTTTCCTCAGGAACATTCCCTGTGGAGTTGACATGTGCTCTGTTTAGTCTCGGCCTCAATGGGATTGTTTCTTCTGGCAGGTTTTGCTTAAAACAAACCTAACTTTGTATTTTCTTTTAATTCTGAAACATTTAGTTCTTGGAAAAGATGTAAAATCAGTTACTAATGGAATTGTAGTAATTATGGTGTCCTGAAAATGCCTGGCTTTAAAATGGAAGAGAAAATAAAATACTTATCAGTGACTGCAAGTGGGAAGATACACATAGCCATTTTTTAAAAAAATTTTTATAAGAAGTCCTGTTATCTTGAGCATTTATTATATTCTAGGTTCTTTTTTCTATACATTGTTTTTGTAAACAATGAAGATATCCTTGTTCTCATTATACAGGTGAAGAAACAGAGGCTTAGTGGGATCCATTTACTGAAGATAAACCACCTCAAGTGGTACAGCCGAGAAGTATTAGAAACCAGAGATGTCTGATTCCAAAGCCCATATTCTTTGATTACAGTACACTGTTCTTCCTCTCAAAACCTACCACGTTGTGATTCTCACCAATCTGAAAAAGGTATATTGATGGAAACAGAAATTGCCTCTGAGTAAAGGACCTGTTTTCACATTCAAATAGCCAGGAAGGAGCAGAAACAGGATTTACAAATCCAGAAAAAACAAAACAAAACAAAACCCAGAAACTGCTTATAGCCTCAGGGAGGAGAAAGTCATCATACCAAGGTTATGGAGCCATCATCAAAATGCAACACATAATGAAAAGGGATCTCTGTATTGTGATACATAAAAGACATCATAAAAACACTGCAGTTAAATACGAGGACTAAAACAAAACTAAAATGAAGGGGAAACAACCAGTGGGAGCTGTTACTTCTGGGAGCCATGTTGGTAAAGATGATGGGCGTTAAAGGGTCAGTTTGAGAGGGTCTGCTGGAGTGGCCTTGAACTCAGAGAATACCAGGCACTGACCAAAAGTCCAAGAATGGAGACCAAAGTAAAGAGGAGAACACCACAGGTTTTTTCTGGCCGCCATGATCAACGTCTCACCTTCCTGTGAACTGCAGCCTAAAATACATAGTTACTCACTTGCCTTGAGGTACATACACATCTTGATTTATGCTACCAATACCTAGTGGTTTGAGTCAACTCAGACTCAAGCCAGAACCGACAGATGTAGGTATGGCATCAAAGAAATTGTCTCTGATTTTTCTTTGACCACGGATTTACTAGAAGCTCATCTTCTTACTAGAAGAATGAGAATTTGAATATCCAGATAGCATAGGCCTAAATGAATTTTGAAGAGAAATATTTAATTTAGCAATTAGGAAAAAATATACCAGTAATTTAATTGTACTCTGCTGGTTTGTGGTGGCCTACATACAGTCAACTATTCAATTTCAAACAATAATAAACATTAAAATAATAATAATAACCACTCTCAATTTTTCAGTGCTTTATATACAGGTAGGATTTTAATTTTCACAATCTGTTAATTCAATAATTTAATAATTGTATTAGTGAAACTGAGGCTGTATGAAATTAAGTACTTTGCAGCAGCTAATTCAGAGTAGGAAGACAAACAGAGATTGATTGATTTCAATATTCCTGCTCTTGGTAAAGATCATATTCTATCCATTGTCCCCATAAGCCAAGGATACAAATCCATGATACTGCTTTCTTTTCTAGTACTCAAGACATAGTTACCAATTAATCATGTATCTAGTAGGCCTCAGAATCCTTCCAGCACGACACGATGGTATCTCATCCACTTGGTCAAAGTTTGCTCCCCCCAACATAATACTCAAAATGACTTAAACACGATGACATTAGGGCATCCTAAACTCTACTATTATCAGTCAGGTTCAAAGATACATGGAAATGCTTTGCAAGCATGGGAAGATGGGTAGTGAAATCACACTCATGGGTGTCCTTATACCAAGCCATTTGGTGAACAGTTCAGCCCTCTCTGGGTTAGAATCTGGTGAGAGGGTTAAGAAGGGCCATTTGACTTTTCTGCCAAAGCTTGCCCAGGTTATGAGGACAACTGGAGATCTGTACCTGCTTCTCAGTAAGTAGGAGATTTCCAGGGTTTGGCTTTCTGCAACAGTGACTGTTGACATAGTTAAGATGTTCTGTTGAGACCCCCTCACATCTCAGATGTCACTGAACACCTTGAGAACATGCAGCTTCCTTATAGCTATTCTTCCTCGTTGATGTGTCTCAGAGAGTGGAAAGCCTGTGGATTGACATGATCAGTGTAAACCCAGAAAGATCTGTGGAAAATGAAAGAACTCCTGACTTTAAAAAGAAACTTGCAAAGGGGTTCTGATCACAGACACGAGAACTGGAGTGAGTCCTTTTAAATTCATGGGACTGTTTGCCTTAAATTGTAGAGATTATTTTGTGCTTTTGAAAGGACATTAATCCCAAAGGAAGAACAAAACAGAATGAGTCAAATTGCTTTGAGCAGGAATGCCTGCTGAGAGAGGAGAGAAATTCTGCAAGAAGCATCTCTTCTGAAATTGGCCCTGCATTTTCCTGAATGATTCTGATCTGTCCTGCATATCATTTTCAGAAGTCATTATGCCTTCCGAGTGCTAACTATCTGTCTCCCATGTTATCAATGTCATTACGACCTTTTCTTGCCTATTCATACCACTGAGTGGCTTCATCATATAACTAAGATAAGGAAAATACTTGTTTAATTTTTTCACATTCATATCGCTTATTTAACTCCTCCCTGCCCTTCAAGGTTTAGCTGAAATGTCACTTCTCCCTCCCCCTGTCCTTTTAGCACCCAAATCAATTTTCTCTTTTGCAAACTTCCACAGAGTATTTTAAGTGCTTATGAGAACAGGCTTTGTTATTTGAAACCTAAATCCGAAGTCCAAAGTTTTCATGTCCTAAGGAACTTCACAGCTATGTAGTTTCTTCTCCTACGAATTAAGGAAAATAACACCTAAATCACAAGATTTAAGGATTATGTGCAGAAATATTTAACAGAGTAAATACTAAATTTATAGTAACTATTCTTATTGCCGTTTTATTATTATTTTATTTAAATGATAGGAAATAAATTGCTACACAGTATTTTGTGAAATTTGATTTTATTAAAGTTATTGTTTGATTCATTAATCATTATGTTGGGTCTTACTTTCTGTTTACTAGTAGAGTTATTCGGCTCTGGCTAAAAAGGTTTTCGAAGGGGGGTGTTGATGTCTGTGTTACGTTAATTTTTTTCCATGACGCCTAATGAAGTGCTTTGAAAATCATGGGCATTGAAGTGTACTTGAGTGAATGCATAAGTAAGACACTGTTTCTCTGAAAACTAATCCAAAGAGAGTAAAGGGAAGTGGCAAACTGTATTTAATTTCATTACTACTATTTGGTTTATCCCTATGAAGAATGTGAAGTATTCGCTGATGCCTGTTATTGATGTATGAGCATTGTGGTGGTAGGCATAGGAAACAGTATTAAAAAGAGACAGAGAAATAAAAAGGGAAGGGAGGAAGGGAGGAAGGGAGGAAGGAAGCGGACAGGAGGTGTTAGGAAGAAGCAATACTCTAAGGAATCATATCCAAATCAGATACACAGATGGCCCACTGGACCTAGACAGAACTGTTACTAAAACAACATAGAAACTACCCGAAAAGATGCCCTATATGGAAACACCGACTCTTTGAAGAGCTGACGGTAACCCACAGAAATATTTCTGTCTTTCAAATTGGAAAGTAAGTAATTAAAAGCATGACAGTATCTGACAAAGTATTGCATGAGACAGAGACAAGCCCTGTGTCTACAACAGCCGACTTAGAATCCAGCATGGAAACATTTACTATTATTTTCGGTCACTCTGATTCAAGTCTTCCCCTTCTTATCTGTGTTCTCAATTACTTCCCTGCTCAGTCACCTCTTCTCTCTTACTGCCCCTCACTTCTCTGTCCTCTCGGATCTATGTCCCGGCACGTTCATTCTCTCTCTCACAAACATTCATCAAATATTTATTGGTTGCCCACTGTTGTGAATGCCCTGGGTAAGTTTTAATAAAAGTAAATATGATCCCAAGCCCTTTAAATAAAGATAAAATGAAAGCAATAGCAAGAGAAAGAGCACACGCCTTTTTCCATCCCGATTCTCTTCAGCTTCCCCTTTGGAATACGAGTTTTCTCTTGTTTAATAAAATGGAATATTTTTCTGAACCATCAAGTAAAAACAGTACAATTGGTTAATATTACCATATATTAACAAAAGCAAACCAGCTTTTAACTGGATGTTGGTTGGCCTTACTTTGGTCTTCGCTCCATATTTTTATACAGGTTGAAACCTACTTTTTTTTTTTTTTTAATTTTTAGTAGCGAGCCATGTGTGATGTTTAACTAACAACATCAGACATGACTGACACTTTTATTTATTTATTTTTTTAACCAAAATGTCGCATGTTCCGGTATTCACATGGATTGGAATCAAGGCCACTTAATTTTATGAGTAGCTTTCCTGTCCATTTGCTACATTTTCCCCAACGATTCCAGGCAGACAGTTTCAGATGGCACATAGGCACTGGGGAAATCTTGATAATAATTATTTATGGCAGTCTTGCTTGTAGCTGAAGAATCCAATTAGTCTAGCCAAAACTTTAGTTGGCTCTTTCTCTCAAATCCCCCTAGCCAAATCATGAGTGCTACACAATTCCTTTCTTTTCTATTCCTATACACCAGCTCATAATTTTCTATTTCTTATTCCCCATAGACAGCCATGCTGTATGGACAGCCTTTCTTTAATGGCCGCTGCTGCAAAACCAAGTAGATATTTTGGATCGTCTGCCGCCGTTTTATTTTTAATTTTGTCTTCCATTTTCGATTATCCTTGGCTACAGTTTCATTTAGCTAGTCTGGCTGGGCAGGGTCTCGACTGATTGATAAATTCCAACTCTGGATATGAGCATAGCAGAACTGCTTACAAAAAACTCAGAGTTTCCCATCACATTTCAGAGTATTATACTGTCACAAAATAGCTGAAGTCCTTCCCTGATAACATAAGAATATGGCAAGGTAATCTTCTTCAAAACATGTTATTTTTATTTTCAAAAAGTTGTATGTTCAGAGAACCTCTATGAATAGAGTCTATGAGTTACACCCTACATTTCTGGCACATGGGATCCAAATTTGATTGGCATGGAGCAAATTATATTATTCATTATATTTCCGGAAAGGTAAAGGCTGTACAATTGGTAAATTAAAAGTGATTATTTCAGTAATGAGATATTTCAAATGAGCAGGTTTTAATCTGCTAAAGGAAATGGCAGGGCGTATCTCAAGAGGCAAGCTTAGGAAAGCTGGCTGTTCCTCAAAGACATCCATAATACCAAGAGCACAAATGTACATCACAGATAAAGCAGGGTAGAAGGGAAACCAAAAGGGACAGAACAAGAGCTCTGCATATATTTGCAACCCACACAAAAAACATGTGTTCTGGAAGACTCCAGACAAAGAATGATAAAAGAAATACAAAAAGTTGAAACAAAACAACCAAACAAAATTAGTGTCACAGATCAGAAAATACCACGACTAAGGATCAAACTGAACGGGACTAACGGAAAGAGAAAGCTGAGATTTTATTGACTGATTGAGTCACAAAATGGACAGAAATGAAACAAAAGCTTGTATGATTAAAATTGGGCACCTAGAGTATGTTGGAACAATTGGCTGGCCAACTAAAAATATGAGATGTCAGTGAAAACCTTCCCTACGCCACATGTTTGACATTAATGAGTCCAGCCTCAGAACGTAAGAATTAATCATATTAAAAACCTCATTGCTGGACTGATTTTGGAGAGAAAAGCATGTAAAGTAAGGCATGCAGGCCACATTTAGTGAACTTCAGAAACAGGTAAGGTCAGAAGAAACTCAAACACATAGAAGTCTTCACAAAATAAAAAGCAAAAATCTGGGCTATTGGAAGGTTCATTTGTTTGTTGTTTTGTTTTGTTTTTTTTTTAATATTGAAACCAGAAAGACTGGCTAAGTGTGTTCACAGTGTAATAACTCACAAAAGATGTACACACCCTAGTAAATATCCAAGGCAGAGAAAAAGACATGATCCAAGGGTAGGGAGATAGGGAAAGAGAAGGAATGGGGAAAAGCTAAAGGCATTGGCAATGTTTGCCTGAAGGTAAGAGACTCAGGGTGAGTCTCTTCGACTCTTTGAAAAGTAATATAGGAAGGGTGGTGAACAGATGTTCTCCATTTTCACTTAAGACAGAAAAAGCAGAGGATGGAAAGTGCAGAGGAAGGATAAAATCAGTTATTTTAGTTGCAACCATGTCTGGAGGAAATGCCACACACACTTTAAGGCCCTCTAGCAGGAATGACTGTCAAGGGTTAAAACTTTTTAGGAAAATAAGCTTCTAAATCTCATATGCAATTTTACAGGATTCATATGGGAAGATATGCAGGATAAGAACAAGTTAAAATAGGATGAGACTTAAGCAATCAAGTAATCTACTCCCTGAACAGGGGTAGGCAAACTTTTTTTTTTAATAACCAACTAATAAATATTTTAGGCTTTGAGGGCCATATGGTCTGCAGCGTAATTCCTCCATTGTAATGTGGAGGCAGCCACAGACAACATGTAAACCAGTGGATATGACTATGTTCCAATAAAATTTATTTACTAACACAGTCATCAAGCCAGATTTAGTTCTCTAGCACCAGCTGTAAGTCTGCTGATCATGGTCTAAAGCGGTGGTTCTCAGGCTTTGTAAGCATCAGAAATACCTGAAGGATTTGTTAAAATACTCACTGCTGAGGTGAAACTCTATGTAGAGTTTCTGACTGAGTCTTAAGTAAGGCCTGCTAAATTACGTGTCTTACTAATTGACAGGCAATGCTGATGCTGTTGGTCCACAGACCACACACTAAGAATCCTGAGGCCAGAGAATGGAATTGATAAGCCCAAGGTCCGCGCAAGGGTATGTGTATCTGTGAGTGTTGAGCAGAATAACAAGATTTCCTGCTTTCCTGGTATACACACTGTGCATAATCCCCAGGCCTGTGCATTTGGTGGGTATTATTCCTGTGATTATGTTATTCTAAATGACGTGACCTCAAAATTGGGAGATTATTGGAGCGGGCCTGAGCTAATCACATATGCTCTTTAAAAGCAAAGAATGGGGCGCCTGGGTGGCTCAGTCAGTTAAGTGTCCGACTTCGGCTCAGGTCATGATCTCATGGTCCGTGGGTTCGAGCCCCACGTCGGGCTCTGTGCTGACAGCTCAGAGCCTGGAGCCTGTTTCGGATTCTGTGTCTCCCTGTCTCTCTGCCCCTCCCCTGTTCATGCTCTGTCTCTCTCTGTCTCAAAAATAAATAAACGTTTAAAAAAATTTTAAAAAGAAATAATAAAAGCAAAGAACATTCTCCTGCTGGCCACAGAAGCACCAAAACGATGCGACAACATTCTGTTGCCGACTTGCAGATAGAGACCATGTGGTTAAGGAGCTCAGAACAACCCCAAGAGCAAGGAAATAGAAACCTCAGTCCTACAACCATAGGAACTGAATCCCCACCATCAAGAATGAGCTTTGAAGCAGATCTTTAGCTTTTCCCCAGAGTCTCCAGATTGGTCCAACCAACATCTTGATTTCAGCCTTATGATGCTCTGAGCAGGGAACACAGTCACACCAGTGCTGGACTTCTGCCAAGTGTGACCTAATAAATAACTCTTATTTTAAGCTTCTGAATTCCTGGTACATTTACTACACAGTAATAGAAATCTAACATTGTGTAAGGTGGATGTCCTCAACCTCCCCCATCGAACCAGTCACATTTGCACTGCCAGGCACCATTATCAACTCCAACAAACACCTGACATGCTCTGTGCCACCCTTTGTCCCCTTTAAGCACATACTCCCCAAAGCACCATATTTAGGAAGCATTTCTCTTTGAATTAAAACATTCTTCAACTGCTCAGTCTGGTCAGGGTCTAAAAGAAACGTAGCTAATAAATAGCTTATATGTTTGGCAAGCTTAGCCACACTAAACCAAAAAATATAATTTTTTTTTTTATCTTTCCAAGTACCTTTATGTTCTTTAGCATCTAATTTGAGACAACTCTGACTATTTCAATGACAGAACTGCTTTAAGAATCTTTAAAAAACCCCAAATGCATAAAAAGTTCAGAAATACCCTCAACAGTTAAGTATTATAAAATCACATTAATTTAAAAGCATTACATTTTCTGACATTTAAAAAGTCTCTGACATGGCATATCCATAGTTTGATTTTTCTAATGTTCTTATAAAGGTCATGTTTATGGTATAATAAGCACACATTTGCAAGGGTTATTAATCAGAGCAAAGCTAGGTTGCAAACAGATTTCCAAAGAATTTCCCATTTTTATTCTGAACATATTAGCTACTTAAGAATGTCACATTTTTCAAGAGCCTACTTGGAAAAAAATTAACGATTAATTTTGTTCAAAGGGATGTCTTCATTTTAAATGAGGCAGGAGTACAGCTTAGGAAAATAAATGACAGGAATGTATTCTGCTAGCTCAGCAAACTTGTATGGCAATTTGGAAAATTCTAATTTTTAAGCCAATGCTTTAGAGGAGGTACACTGCTGGTTTGCAAAGAAACTGATAAGGTCTAAGAGCTTCATAAAGAATCCAGTGGGTATCGGCACTAGCCTTTTCTAATTTGTATGTGAAGGAAGGAACATACCCTATTAATGGTAAGAAATACTGCAAAATCCTGGTCCATACAGGTGTTAAACTTTATTTTCTCAAACAATTACCATCTCATTTTCTCTTAGCAAGAGAGATATTGGATTCCTTCTTGTTGAATATAAGAAAAGAACAGACTTCTTTTGTTTTAATATTCAAGAAATGTCAAGAAGAAGAGTATCCCTGAAGATATTTTGGCTACTAGCAATTTGGAAACATCATTTGCCTTTGTGACAAGAATTCAACCTTAGCTACCCTTGAAATATAAGCACACTTTGAATATATTTGAGTTTAACAAAAGAAACAAACACACAATATGGCACAGTCTAACAGTTCATAAAAGACAGCAGATTTTTAAGCATTTGATTTTCAAATTTCGGTAAAACTCTTCAGTCTTTCCACAGGAGTTTCTCTAACCTTGTGTGTGATGAACTTTATAAACCAAACAGACAAGCTGGCACATGCAATTGTGCTCAAACAAGAGGCAGTACCACTCCAAAGAGCCGCTTCACCTGGTGGGTGTTTAAACCAAACACCCGGCTAGATTTCAAGGGCTCCAAATAGCACAGCTCATAAAAAGACCAAGTACAAACCCATTAGAAATTGATGAAGTTAGTAATTGGCATTGCCAAATTACTAATGACATGAGATTTCTAGAAAACCTTTCTCGTATGGAACAACACATCTGCCTATCTTAATTTAGAAAATGAAGTGCTAGGAGTCCAAATGATCGGACACCCTGAGGTTTTGGCGGAGGGACCGGTAAAGCAATAAGCCAAGTGTGACAGCAAGACAGGTGAACTCTCGAGGCAATAATTCCTCAACTGAGACAATCAGGGCAGGGAGAATGGGTCAACCAGGGAAAGAAAAAGAACGATGGTGAAAACCAGAAGGCAGGCGTCTTTGGCTATCACAGATGTCTGGCTTGGGTTTCCACACAAATAAGGGATAAAGGCAAATTGAAAGGTTCTAGCCTTTCATATGACCCGCATTAGAATAATTAAAGATGAATAATACAGAAAACGGAAATAGAAACACGATGAAAATTTTTAAATTAACTTTTTTAAAAACATCAAACAGGGCCACCTGGGTGGCTCAGTGAGTTGAGTGTCCGACTTCGGTTCAGGTCACGATCTCCTGGTTCGTGAGTTGAAGCCCCACTTCAGGCTCTATGCTGACAGCTCTGAGTCTGGAAACTGCTTCAGGTTCTGTGCCTTCATCTCTCTCTCTACCCCTCCCCCACTCATGTTCTGTCTCTCTCTCCCTCTCACTCGCTCTCAAAAATAAACATTAAAAATTTTTTTTAAACCAAGCAATTTGGTACTTGTGAATATTATAATAAGGTGCAGAAATGTGTACTCAATTTGTAGTAGTTCTCTTCAGTAACATGACACTGAATTATTATTGTGTTTGGATTTTAAGGCTGCTACAATTATTGTTGGCAAGTGCAGATTATACATTGGTATAAAATGATTTGAATATTATGCTTTGAAATTACATATGGTCTCCAGCCATGTAATTAAAAAAAAAAAAAAACTATGAGAAACTGAAAAGCATCAGCGTACAGAGTAACAACACTGGCCAATCACAATGTAATGTGAGCCACAGATGTGAGTCACTTATGTCATTTTAAATTTGCTAGTAGGGGTGCCTGGGTGGCTCAGTCGGTTGAGCGTCCGACTTCGGCTCAGGTCATGATCTCGCAGTTCGTGAGTTCGAACCCGCATCGGGCTCTGTGCTAACAGCTCGGAGCCTCGGGCCTGCTTCCGATTCTGTGTCTCCCTCTCTCTCTGCCCCTTCCCCGCTCATGCTCTCTCTCTGTCTCTCAAAAATGAATAAAGGTTAAAAAAAATAAAAAAAAATAAATTTCCTACTAGCCACATGAAAAAGTAAAACAAAACAGGTAAAATTAATTTAATAATAATTTATTTAATTCAATTTGCATAAAAAAGCATTTCAACATACAAGTAATCTAAAAAAATGACCTATTTTATATACTCTTCTTTATGTATTAAGTCTTCATAAAAAGTATATATTTTATACTTACAGTGTGCCTCAATCCAGACCAGCCAATTTAAAATTTTTTTTAACGTTTTTTTAACGAAGTTGGCCGCTTAACCGACTGAGCCACCCAGGCGCCCCCAGACCAGCCAATTTTAAAAGTCTGTGACAGCCACATGTGGCTAGTGACTATTATATTTGGCAGCATAGGCAGAGACGTTGAGAAATCAGATTTGGGGGTCAGAATCTGAATTTAAAACTGGTCTCCACCACTAACCGGCTGTGACCTAAGCAACAGGGCTAATATTTCTTAACCTAATTTCCCTTCTCTGTAAAATGGAAAAAAAAAAATGATAGTACCTCCTCCCCTTAAGAGTTATTCTGTTGATTAAATGAGATAATCCATACTTACTAAAGAGTGAACACATTTTAGTTTTAATATAATATTTTAATAGGACCTTGGAATTACTGATAGTCTCAAGATGTGAGAACCACACATAACTGTGAGAGTCTGCCTTTAATGGTGTGGTCATTTCCATGGCAAATTAAATATACATACTAATACTTTGCTGATCCTTTCTTCACACAAAAAAAGCCTATCTTCTCACCGCGTGAGTTATCACTGGCCTCATGACCTGATCTTCCATTGTAATATGGTAGAGGTGATGCCATGTGCATTCCAGAGTCTGAGTCCCATAAGGCGTCCCACTCCCGCCCTTGCTGTCCAGTAAGGCTGCCTGGTGACCGTAGGAAAGGAAGCTGGTCTAGCCTAATGGAGGATGAGAGGCCATAAAAAGGAGAATCAAGGTTCATAGTCAACACCCAGCATCAACCTCCAGAAAGGTGAGTGAGGTCATCTTGGACCTTAAAGCCCCAGAGGTTCCTCAGATAAATGCTGCTATATGAGTAAGCCAGACCAAACAAGCAGAGGTACCCAAACACAACATATCATGAGGAATAACGTACTGTTGTTGTAAGGCAGTTAATTTGGGGGTTAATGTTAAGCAATGGGTTACAAAACTATTAACCCAAAACCCATCACGTTTTCTGAGTAAATCCAAAGGCATTTCTAAATTTACAGGAAATAAACACAAAGAGGAAAAACAATGGTTCATCAATGATGATCATGTACGATTTTGATTTGTTCCATTTAAGAAACAGCTGAATGGCTTAATGAAGCATTATATTCATTATAGAAAAGTTAGAAAATATAAATAAGCAAAGAAGAGAAAAAAAATTTTAGGGATGACTGGGTGGTTCAGTCGGTTAAGCGTCCAACTTCAGCCCAGGGTGTGATCTCATGGTTTCTAAGTTTGAGCCCCACACCAGGCTCTCTGCTGTCGGCACAGAGCCTCCTTCTGAGCCTCTGTCTCCTTCTCTCTCTGCCCCTCCCCTGCTCATGTTCTCTCTCTCTCTCAAAAATTAACATTAAAAACAAACAAAAAAAAGACACAAAAAATTTATATCACTATAATCTCACTACCAGAAGTCACCTCTGTTATTTTTGACAACTCTGCTATTTTGCTCCTTTTTAAAATATACACTTGAGAGGAGGGCAAACACATTAGTTTACAAAACCAGAATCATTTGAAACTACCTTTGTTCTTTTGAGAACAATTGGATATTTTAGTAAATATACTTCTAAAACATCATTTTAAATTTTGAAACGTACTTTATTTTAGGGACATATCATAACTGATTTACCCAATGCCCCATCATTGGTCATTTATGACATGTCCAAGTTTTCCTATTATAAATAAAGCTGACATAGAATAATTTTACCATCATAAATAAGTTGTTTCAAATGAAACAGAATAAAAAGGCAATCAATAAACGGGTGGGGAGAAGAAGCAATATCATCAAACACATCGTTATATCATTATCCATTAGTTATATTATAAAACTAAAAAAACTCAAGTCTTTACGACAGCTAGATATTAACTCCATTCCTTTCGAGCTTTAAGTGTTTTTACCCCTGTCTCTATTTCCATGGTGAATGGATAAGCTGTTTAAACTATTTTTTAAATAATAAACCTTTAAAAATGCACTGATTATGCTGTAACTATTGCCATCTGATAAAATTCTAATATTCAATGAATATTCCAATATTCAATTAATAACTCCATAAATAAAAGATGAAAACTAAACGCTAAGCCATATAATTTGTAAAATGACAAAGAGAAATTTCTCAGTTCCCACTCAACAGCTTTTTACTGTACCATATGTTTGAAAGATCAATTAAGAGCACACCAGGGTATCTGAAAACAGCATGTGTATACTATGAAATGATTAGAATGTGTTTGTGTTCCCAACAACATACTTCAATACATATCGTGAGATGTGTCCTTCGCCAAGAAGACTATTATCTAGTTAACTAAGCTAAGAAAAATACCTGCGACAATGAAAGGAAGTTGGATACACAAATCTTACATACTCCCGTGGCTGAGACGGTGCAATGTCCACATCCAGAGATTTTTCCGATGTCCAAATATTTAGACTCATCTAGCCTTCCCTACTTCCTTTTCTTGAAACATATATACTATCACAATTGAAGACTGAACAACTGAATCTCAGAGCAGTCATGCCAAGCTGAATGTGTTCTAATACAACCCTATAAAAGCAGAGGACAGAGAGACAATCTCGCTGTTCACCCAGCGCTGTCCAGAGGAGAACACCACCAAAGTTAAGGAACCACTAGTATTTAATCACTTGGAGACGTGTGTTCTGTTGTAAGGTAGCATAAGCCCCATGAACTTGCAACGTCTCAGTGAACTGTCACTCAAAATGATCAACTTCCCTTTACTCCCAGGCTCACCAAGCAACGTACAGATTGGGCCTGTTCAGCAGTCTAGAATGGGTGGACTTGAAAAGAAGCTATAAATATATAGTCACTGGAAATTCAGCATAGATTCAACTGTGCGTTAGTAATTAGACACTTAAGTCTAGATTTCACGTGCCTTTCGTTCATAGACATCGGTCTTTGAGAACGGGTTTGCTTCTTAGAGCAGTTCTCAGGTTATGGGGAGGCCAGTCAGGTAGCTGCCTGAGGCATCAATCTTAAAAGAACCTCTGAAGCAGGGAATCTCAAGGTTTATCAGAATCACCTGGAAGGCTACACACACACACACACACACACACACACACACACACACACACACACACTTCTGGGCAACACCACCTGGTAATTTGCATTTCTATGAACTTCCCAGGTCATGCTGACTATACTGACTCTATACAGACTTGAGGACCTTATACTGGGAGTCACTGCCCTGAATACCCTTGAGTTACACTGGGAATGTGATGGCAGTTTATACTGGCTTCTAAATACGACTCTTTATAGACCTGGTGAAATGTAAGTCCTTTTGCTCCTACCAAAGTAGATAGTGCCCTTGAGCAATGTCTCAGACCTGGCTCCTTAGGAAACAGAGCCCAAGGCAAAAACTGAGTGTTAAATGCTGTATTTAGGAGGTGTGTGGCCGGGACAGTGAGAGTGAGGAAACGGGAGGCAAGGCAGGGAACATAGGCAAGAGATGCAAGGTGATGCATGGCCACTGCTTCCCTAGAAGCTAGGAAGAGACACAGCCAACCCTGGTGGACCGCATCTGACGTCTCCGACAGGCTGTTCAGAGAAACTACCGTGGAGCAGCCAATGAGAGAGAGGGGAAGGAGAGGGAATTTGGCTGCCTTCCTTCTCCTTTTCTCCATTGCCCTAAGTGTACCCCACAGGAACTTCACCATGAGAAGCTGAAGGTCTGGGGAATGGAGGTACTGAGGATTTCCAGGGAAGCTCATAAAACCTGTCTAATGCCAGCAGAAATTGAAAGTGTTACCTCATTTTCACCAACTTATCTCTGCTGAATGGGAATAGCATTCACCCCATCCAACTCTGAAATGACAGATCTTTCTACAAATTCTGAGATCAACGAGCCTATGGTTGCCTGAAAATGCTAAACAGCATCAGCTAAAATTCTATGCCTGAATAATGCAGGTCTTGGTGCTGCTGACTGGGGAAAGGAGGATTATCTTCATTATTTTAAAAATCTAAATGTGAAAGTCTTTAATATGTCTTCCAAAAAGTTGTCTGGGTCAAAATTGCACACGCACAAAAAAAGTGCTGTTGTTATTCTAAGTGGAAAACATTTGTCAATAAGAAAGAATGAGGACTTTTAAACATATTTTCTTTTTTTGTTGTGGTTTATTTATTTGAGAGACAGAGAAATGGAGTGAGCAGGGGAGGGACAGAGAAAGAGGGAGAGAGAAAATCCCAAGCAGGCTCTGTGATGTCAGCACAGAGCCTGATGCAGGGCTTGATCCTACGACCCTGGGATCATGACCTGAGCTGAAATCAAGAATCAGACGCTCAACCAACTAAGCCACCCAGGCGCCCATAATAAATATGTTTTATTGTGTTTATTTTTGAAAGAGAAAGAGAGAGAGAATGCAAGTGAAGGAAGGGCATAGAGAGTGGGGCAGAGGATCCCCCAAAACAGGCTCCATGCTGACAGCAGTGAGTCCGATGTGGGGCTCAAACTCATGAACTGTGAGATCATGACCTGAGCTGAAGTCTGTTGCTTAACCGACTGAGCCACCAGTGCCCCTAAACATATTTTCAATAAGACTTTACAACTGTCTTAATGACTGTGATCCATTAAACCTTCTGAGTGATGGAAAGACTGCATATTGAATATACCAAAATATAAAGTACATGTAAAAAATCCTTTATGCTAGACACAAGATATGGATCCAATTTTTAGACACATAAAATTTTAATGTCTTTAGTAGAAAGATCCATTAAAATTTTTTTCTCACTAAATACATCTTAATGCAAAATAAATATATCTGGATAAACATATGTATCCATATAACATAAATCCAAAGAATATTGATCTGAAAGGCACTAAATCATTAAACTACCTAGCATGCATATATAAGTCAGTGTAGTCTTATCTAGGGGTCCTTAAGGTTCCTGAGCCTGTGAACTGACTGCCACACTAAAGCCCTCATTGGACAGTAAACCGGTCAACCTAGCAGAGATCTCATGCTTACCCCTTACCATGTTTATGTTCCTTACTCTCCATTCTTCTAATGATCCCCTTCACACTTTCCAGGTCATTTCCTTATGTTCCTTGAAAACTTCAGCAAACGGAACGGAGTATCTGCACCTTCTTCCTTGTACAATACCTACACTGATCCAACCTACCCCCTAACATTAGGTAGACTTTTCTCTGTGCTCTACTCCAGTGGTTCTCAAAGTGTGGTCTTCAGGTCAGCAACATCAGCATCAAATGAGAACCTGTTAGAAATGTAGATTCACCGGCCCCACCCCAGACCTATTGAATCAGAAACTCTGGGTGTTAGACCCCACAAAACACATTTTAAAGAGCCTCGGGTAATTCTGATGCACCTAAAGTTTGAGAACCACTTCTCTACTTCATTCCCACCCACCTGTCTTCAGTCTAAGCATTTACCTGATCAATGTCTGGAACTATTCCTCCAAAATCTTGAATGCAGGCATTCTAACTTCTGATCGCAATCCATGTTTACTCTAAGTTCCCTTTCTCAAAACCTCTGGTCCTTTGCTTCCAGGTTCCCTCTCAGTCTCTCAACCCCTCCTGCTCTTTTTTTTTTTTTCCTTCCTTCTCCAGCCTGGACCACATGGTCAACCAATTAAATTGTATTCTTCTGAGTACCCTCAATTCCCTCAACTCTTTGACTTTTGACCACACTGTCTTGCCATTGCCATTCCCTAAATCAATCCAACTGACTATGTCTCTGGGTTGTTTCCATGCTGCCAAGTGCTGCTAGAGAAAATGACATAGCCATGCTCACTTGGCTTCATTACAAATTTATTATATTCAACCTCAGCTGGTTCCTCTCTGCTCCTTGGCAATTATTTTATTCTTCCCCAGTTTGCTTCCTTTCCCACCCACAGCAGCTGTTTCACAGCTTTGTAACTTTCCCCAAGTCCCCGACCTCACCTTCAACCTTCACACTCTTTTACCAAGAGAAGAGTCAAAGGCAGGAGCTGTTTACACTTTTTTTCCCCTCTACCTAAAAATGGACTCAAATATTTACTCCTGTCCTTTCCTTCTTTGTTTCCTCTGAGGTGTCTTGACCTCCTTTCCTAGACCTTCACCCATGTCCCTTTTCTCCTTATTCACCAAGATCTTGACACCTATTGAACGTATTGAACCTAATGAACATCATCACTGCTATGAAACTGTGTTATGTGTATGCACTACCCACCTTAATTCTCACACGCTTAACATTTTTTTATCATGACAAAATATACATTCTATAAATATTCACCATTTTAAGTTATCTTTAAAGTTTATTTATTTTAAGAGAGAGCGAGCGAGCACAAGTGGGGGAGGGGCAGAGAGAGATGGGGAGAGAGAGAATCCCAAGCAGGCTCTACACTCTCAGTTAAGAGCCCAATGTAGGGCTCAAATTCACAAACCACAAGATCACGACCTGAGCCTAAGTCTGATGCTTAACTGACCGGGCCACACAGGTGCCCCCTACATTATCTTTAAACATACAGTTCAGTGGCATTGAGTACATTCACAATGCTGTGCAACCGTCACCACTATCCATACCCAGGACTTTATTTATGATCCCAAACTGAAGCTCTGTACTCATTAAAGAATAACTCCCCCTTCCCCTCTTATTCGGTCCCCAATAACCACTGTTCTCCTCTCTGTCTCTATGAATTGACTATTCTAGGTATCTCATATAAGTAGAATCATATCATATTTGTCCTTTTACATCATTTATTTACTAAACATAAAGCTTTTTCAAGGTCCATCCATGCTGTAGCAAGTATCAGAATTTCACTGCTTCTTAAGTTTGAATAATAATCCATTTTATGTGTGTACTTCGTTTTGTTTATCCATTCATCCACCAGTGGATATTTGGATTGTTTCTGCTCACAAAACTTTCGTATGGTGTCTATTTTTGACCTCATATTTTGATGAAGATCTTGAAGTTTAGAGAGATTAGCTAAAGTCTTCATATTCACACAGCTGTTAAGCAGGTGGAATAATCAGATCTAAAACCTCCAACTTTATTCCACTATATCCCCCAGGCTGTATCTCCTATATTTTCACTTCTCTGGAGATTGTACTATATCTTTTTTCTACCTTCAGTCAAGTAGGCTTCCACCCTCACTACCCACTCCTTTCTAAAACCATACTCAAATCCATTCAATGCTGAAAATTGTTTGACTTCCCATGTTCAACTTACTTCCCAAGGTCTCCCAAATTTGGCCATCAAAGGTCACACCAATGCTGTCTCAAGTGTCTCTTCTCTCTCCTCTCCTACTCAGCGCTGGTGATTTTGTGCCTTTCCAATCCATCACTAATGTACTTTTTTAAGCCTCATCTGCCAATGACTCCCTCAGTGCACTCTACACAGGACATCCCTCCCTCCTGAAGGGCTCAGGTCTCCATTCTTCTCCCCACATTCTCCTATAATGTCCTTTTCTTCTCACTCCACCTAACAAAGTCTGGTCCGGGCACAGGTCATAAGTTACCTTTGTGGAGTCTCACAGGCCATCCCAACTCCCGCCTGTTTCAGGCAGAGTAACCACGTCCTTCTCTGACCTGCCATTATTGATGCTACTGCCCACCATATTATTATCATTATCTGCATATGTGTCATTCTCCAAGATACTGTGAACATCGTGAAGACAATTACTACTTTTAAATAGAGTAGAAAATTTATATATTTGGGTATTACTTATGACCTCCTCATAGCCTCAGCCATTTTTTATCCAGCTGTAGTTCTGGCAACTAGCTTCACACAGTTGTAACCATTCAAGTACTGACTTCAGCGATAATGGGTATCTGTTGCTTTCTTGCCCAGAGCTTATCTGATACCTCAGTGAAGGATGCCTATGGGAGGCTGAGTTCATACATATGCACAGATTTAAATTTGTGGGGGAGTTATCCCACATTGCCACCCATACCCAAAGGGAAACAAGAACTGGTGGACTGCCTCCTTCTGCAGAAGGAAGTGGAAATTTCTGAGGCTACTGTATACAGCAACTCAGAGGGCTGCAGCATGATTGAGCCTAGTTGTCCAGGGCACTGATCAGCTTGATCATTCTTCCCAATCCTCCATTCTGGTTCCCTGAGACCCTTCTCAAAATAAACTACTTGCAATGCAGACCCTTGTCTCAGGCTCTGCTTTCTGGGGGAATCTCAAACTTACAATCAGAATATTAAATCTTGGGGGGCACCGGGGCGGTTGAGTCACTTCAGCAATAGACTCTTGATTTCAGCTCAGGTCATGATCTTACAGTTCATGAGTTCAAGTGTTAAAAGCTGTGTAACCTTGGGCAAATCACTTGACCTCCCTGTGATTCAATTTTCCTCATCCATAAAGAGAATATATTATGAGGAATTATACTCATAGGCTGAAAACGTGTATTTCCTTTCTAATGTATATCAGGTGTTATGAGAAATATTAGAAGTAATTGTCTCCATGTTGATATTTCAAAAAATTTTGAAACATTCCCCACAGATTTATGCAAACCAACCAAAGCCAACAAGCAGGTTATAAATTTAAGAAGGAAAAATGAGGTATCAACTAGTCAGACAGGAGTAGGAACTACAGTTAAAATTGCTGATGCTGTAAAACTTTAGAAAACCATTGAGGAGAGTCTTCTAAGGAGCACCTTCTAACATAACAAGGGCTCCTGGGGAAAAAACTGCAGCCTGGATATGTACTCCTAACACAGCGTAAGCAGCTCGGATGAGGAGAGCGCGGCCTAAATCTGCTCTCTCTAAGCCCTTCAGAATACTGACTGCTCTTACAGCCAGATGTGGGCATTGCAGAAGAATTCTTAGATCTTGGAACATCCCACACTTGACAGAGGAAGACAATTTGGGGAAAAAAAGAAAGAGAGAGAGAGAAAGGAAAACCACAGTGAACTAATTCTCCAGAAGGGCAACTTGAATGCTCATTTGTGTACATATAGACAAAAGATGGTATCTTGGGTCTTTGAACATATGACAGTGAATAAGGATAACTTGGGCTTTTCGTGATGGATTTCGATTAAGCAACCTTTATGTTCCATCTGAGATCTACCTCTTATTAACTGTGTAGGGCCAAGCCAAGTGTCAATTTCACTAAATCTAATTAAACAAAAAAGAGAATTTTAAAGGAAAGAGAAGGGGGGCGCCTGGTGGCTCAGTTGGTTAAGCGACTGATTCTTGATTTCACCTCAGGTCATGATCTCACAGTTTGTGGGTTCAAGCCCTGCATTGGGCTCTGTGCTGGCAGCACGGAGTCTGCTTGAGATTCTCTGCCTCTCCCTCCCTCTGCCCCTTCCCCTGCTCTCTATCTCTCAAAACAAAAAATAATTTTTTTGAATAAAATAAAGGAAAGGGAAGGGGAAGTAAGGGAAAGAAAAGAGGGAGAAAGGGAAGAAGGGAAGAAAGAGAGGAAGAAGGGTAGAAGGATAAGCTTGGTTTTTGAGGTGAGGCCATCCTGGGCTTGGATCCTAGCTCTACCACAGAATTGCTTTTGTATTTAATAAATCATTTAACTTTTCTGTAAAGTGAGAGCATTCTCTTGAAGATCAGATATGGATATGTGAAGTGCCCAAAACATAGGATTTATGCATAAATGGACATCATATGTGTCACTGTCCTCATCGCCGTCATTATAAATATTAGTGTCATATCACCTCCAGAACGCAAACGTGAAATGCAAGAAGCAGAAACTCAGGCATCCAAAAGGACAGAAGAAGAGCAGTGTAATGGAGTTATTTTTCTCTTCTAAAGTAGCTTTCAGAAATTACTTTTCTTTTCCCTTTTAAATTAATCTTCAAATGCCTCTAGAGACAGGTGATTTTCAAGAGCTGAGCGAAAGTGAAGCCGTTCCGTAGTGGAGCATAATACCTAAGGGATACAGTCTGGTTTGCAAAATGTGTGTCATCAGCAAGATGCCACCCGGTGCAGCACTTTTTAGTTCAAAGGTTGCAGCCACATGTGATTTTAAGCAAGGATCGCTGCAGGACACAGTATGTATTATAGCTTAAGTAGGACTGACCAGTAGCCCATCCAACTAACAACAGGCTTCTTCCTCAGATAATGCCAGATGCTTCAAGGGAAAGTACAAAATGCATCAGATATCCCTCACCACGCTCTCTAACACCACAGAGAGAATTTATTCTTGACCTCAGCCAGTCATCAAGCTATACCCAGAAGCATGAGATCTAACAGCTGTCCTAATAATTTTATCCTTGTAGTCAAACTGCAGATGTATCAGAGGTATGTTATGCACATACAAAGTCCATGAAGGTATTTCATTTGATTCCTTTAAAATGCTCTCCCTTTAATTCTAATTGCTGCTACCTCTTGTTAGAGCCAAAAAATGTAGTGTATATAAGAACAGCATTTTATTCTCCTGAAGTACTCTGTAATTATAGAGATAATTGCCATTATGTATCTTCTCTACGCCAGACCCTGTGCTAAGCAGCTTAGATATATGATTTCACATCATCATAGTGCTATTGGTTTTATAGCCCCATTTTACACATAAAGGAAGTGAGGCTCGCAGTGGGTAAATCGTTTTGTCCAATTTCCTACAGTTAGTGTCAGAGTTGGATGAGGACCCAGCTATGTCTAGCTCCAAAGCCATCCAGAGTGTGCTTCCTTTGAAGTTCCTTCACAGGGTAGAAAGAGGCAGTGAGCTGGTGAGTTAGGATGCTCATAATGCAAGGGGGGCAGGTGGGAAGGTTGGACATAGAGTTTGGACTCAGATCATTCAAATCAGAGCACTGATACTTTGCAGGTATTTGACCTTGGGGGATTTACTTAATCTCTCCCCCTTGGTTACTTTATCTACAGAGTGGAGACAGTAAACTCTCCTGCCTAAGCATGGCTGAGATAATCCCAGGCCCCTTATATACCTGGCACAGAGAAAACACACAACGAATATTCGTTGTTACTATGATATTCACTGTGTTGTGACAGCACATAATCATTATATACAGTCAAATCGAAGCTGGCCCATGTGAGTGAAAGCAGGACAGTAAATTCAGCCACAATCCAGAGCATTTAAATATTTCTCTCTTAAACCACTTAATCAATCAATAACAGGCTTTCTGATCTAATCAGAACAACCATGTCCATATATGGTACGTACATCCATCAGACCGCAGCTCTTGAAACAATTGATCATTGTCTATCAAGCCCATATGATGCATTTCCAGAGAACTGTCCAGCAAAATAATGAGAACTTAGCTCCTACCAAACAATGTTTCATTGTGGGGAAAAATCTACTCTAAGTCAACCTCTTCATAAATCAGCAGTGCACGCAATTACCAAGTCCTGAAGCGAGCAAGGGCCTTACCACTGAACCCATCCTCTCCAGTTAGCCAGGAAGGAACTGAAGTTACTATCTTACAAATCATTTTGTGTCTTGTTAATATTTGTTTTAATGGTATTCACAAAAAGGAAAACTATAAGAAAAACATGAAAAAGCGACAGCTTATCATTCTCATCAATGCGTTTGCTTAGTTTTTCTAAGTTCAACAGGTACGTGCTCTTGAAGAACAGACTTCCCCGGGTGGAAACCGATTTGGCGGCTGTGTGGCCTGGGGAGAGGCTCTTCTGCTGCCTCTGCTCCTGCCCTGGCAAATGAGGGTAGTCAGAGCTGAACCTACTTCACAGGATTACTCTTCATCCCACAAAGATTCGAGTGCTTGCTTTGGGTGAGATAGTAGTCCACACATTATAATCACAACAATGAATAAAGCAGACTAATTTTTTCTGCCCTTAAAAGGTTTATACTCATAGCCATGTGGGCCACAAGTAGCATTCCTTGTGAGGGAACAGTCAGGAATAAATGAAATAATTTACCCTACACAAGTAAAAAGAGACCTGACACCTAGTAAAGGGGTAAATTTTAGCTCTGATGATTATTCAAGGCTCAAAAACATGGGCTGATATTTACAGATATGTATTTATACTGTATGATTAATTTTTAAAAATTAGTTTTGAGTTTTCTTTTCCCGAGGAGGAAGAGCCAGGATTAACTGTCATCAGGGATTAAAGAAAAGCAGCTGGACAGAAGACCTGAGTGCACTATGGATGTGACCTTGTAAGATTCAGTAACTCACTTAGGCCTTTCTGAGCCTCATTAATTGCTATAATATTGGAGGGTAAAGATAAGTAAGAATATCTGCTCTGCCTTCTGTAGAGAATTGGTGAAGCCTTAGAAAGTTCTTTAAATTACATAATGCAAGAAAACTCACACTGGAGTACTCAAGTGATATGCACCTGTTAATTTCATAATAGAAAGGCACAGGGGAGAGTCCAAAACAGTTCCAGTTCAATAATTATTATGTTGAAAGGATTTCCTTCAGATTAATATCTCCCTTTCTCTCTCTGTAGGTAGATGGATGGATAGATAGATAGATAGATGGATTGATCTTCAGTAAGTGTTCTGGATATTTTCTTTGTCCCCCTGTGTACACTCTAGCTTTCTCCTGTCCTAAGGCAATGGGCCCCTTAGCCTTCCAGCTTCTGGTGGTTTTGGTCATTGGAGACAATAAGCTATCTGAAGGCAGAACAAGTGTAAGTTTGAGGATTTTATTCCTTGATGGGTCTCCATTGGTTGGCGTCCCTCTACCAAACTCCTTTGAGGCAGCGCTCTCCATACTATTCAAAGATGACTACCCTTCTCCTTCTCCAAGGTACTGCACAATCTTCGTTGTTTCCTTAAATCCTACTCAACCTTTGTACATAGTTGCTTTATTAATCCTTCAGAATTACACAGTTTTAGTGTGATATCTGTTCCTTGCTGGGGCTCTGTCATTGATAGGTATGTGTAAAATAAACTACTTACATGAGAAAGAAGTTACTGCAAGCTTATAAAAGTAGCTTATCATGTATATTCTTTCTTTTTTTTACATTTAATTTATTTTTGAGAGGGAGAGACAGAGACAGAGCATAAGTAGGAGAGAGGCAGACAGAGAGGGAGACACAGAATCTGAAGCAGGCTCCAGGCTCTGAGCTGTCAGCACAGAACCCGACGCGGGGCTTGAACTCACGAACCGTGAGATCATGACCAGAGCCGAAGTCGGACGCTTAACCGACTAAGTCACCCAGGCGCCCCTCATGTATATTCTCTTAAAAAACAAACGAACAAACTAAGAACCCCAAGCCTAGGACATACATCCCCTGCGTAAAGACCACTGTAGATGGTTGTTTTTCATGTTGATCCACGAAGCTGACCATTAGACTGGTGAGTGAGGCAAATTTGTTATTTGTGGCTCCTTCTTTGGGCTTATACCGAGCCCAGCCACTTACATAGCAATTAGTCACTATTCCTTCATGGCCAGCCCCCATCACTTCCTTCTGTAACCCATACACTCTAGTGCTGGGAAGGCACACCTTTTAGGTCAGTGAGCATGCCAAACTCCCTTCACACTCTCGGCCTTTTACACTATGCCATCTGTCAGTAGTGCGCATATCTGCTCTCTTGGTGGCTATACCTGCTAAGGACCTGCTAAGGTCCTTTATCAATTAAAAAACACTGAAAACACATTCTGTATCAAAATAAAAGCGGTACCCAGGTGACTCTGGATTTGGGCTGATGTCATGATTTTGTGGCTGTGAGATTGAGCCCCACATGAGCTCCATGCTGACAGCACAGAGCCTGCCTGGGATTCTCTCTCTCCCTTTCTCTATGCACCTCCCATGCTCACACTCTCTCTCTTTCAAAATAAAAAAATAAACTTAAAAAAATAACTACAAAATAAAAACAGTTCCCAACCATAAAACTCAAAATGCACGCATCTGGAAATTAGAACAGTTTCCCAGGGCTCGTGATCCCCCATAAGTTTTCTGAGCCCAAACCTTTCTTATTCTTGAGGTACCACTGCATGTTAGTTTTAACTTTGTGGTTGCTTTGCCTATTTAGTCACCCATCAATGCTCCTCTCTGTACCTCAAGATTCTACCCTGGTATAATTTCTTGTTAAAAGCTACCACTAAATCCTAGACTCTGGATTAAGAGCCCTACTTCATGTGTATCTGGAACACAGCATAAGTACCTCCATCAGAGTCCCAAGCACACCTTACTGTCACTGCTGGGTCCCCTGCCTTCCCCTTAAGTGCCACTCTTCATTCTGTATAATCTTTCCTTAGTTTATTTATTTTATGATCTTTATCAATACCTGATGATATTTATTTGCTCCTTTATTCATTATCCTTTTCTTTCACTGAAGTGTAAGTTCCACGAAATGATGTTTGTTCATCACAGTATCCCCAGTATCTGGAACAGTACCTTGACACATAACGGGCCCTCAATAACTTTCTATTACATGAATGAATGAACAAATAATCTCATGTTTCTCACCTAATATTGAGCAGGCACTTAATTAATGCCTGTTTGAATGCTGAGTGGCTTCCCTCTCGTAGTGCACTCCAGTAGCAGGTTATTTCATGTATTCCTAGAAGAGGTCTCCTATGGCATGGAGGTAACGAATCTGAGCCATCTAGAAGGAGCAGATTGAACTCAATGCCAGACATTTATTATCATTTGAGAATGTAGGCTTCGTGCTGCCAGATTTTCCCATGTTGCAAGAAAAGTCAAAATTCTTGATTTTTCTATGTTGAAGTTTCTTCATTGTTAAAAGTGGTAATTAATTTAAAAGATTATAATTATGTGACTCAAATAAAATGTGTTCAAGTGTAGTACATCCGGTAGCCTATCAGTCTGAGAACTCTACCCCACATCCTTGCCCTGTAAAATGTATCCATAAAAAAAAAGCTGTTAAATATCAGCATTCTGGACTAGTGCATTGCTTTAAAAATATCAAAAGTAATTTCTTAATATAGATTAAGAAGGAAGAGCAAAAGCTTATATATTTATTTTTAAAAATGTTCTCTTGTAGAAGTCACAAAGACTATGAGATAAAACTACTAATTAGCACTTAATTTGAAAATTAAACTGAATTCTACTGTGCTAAAACTCAATGATCTCAAGGATCCTATGACCTTCAATTTGTTTGTAATGTGATTCTTCTTTCTAAGCAGACATGGGAGGGTACAGAATACAAGAGTAAGAAGAATTCCTCAAAAGTCATCTTGCCAATCAATTTCTTCCATTATAGCTGAGGAAATGAAGGGTACTAGAATAAGAGACTTGCCTGCCATCATGTGACGGCGGAGATAGAAAAAGAACCCACTCTGTTCCACAGCATCTATCTACCGCCCCGAAACCCACCTGCTCCATCATGCCTCCCCTGTGGTTTAGACCCTTTGCATTAGAGGTGGACTTTGCTGTTCTGCTCATGTCTGGATTAGACTCTCTGGACTATTCTCTGCTTCCTGACCCATCAGTACTCAATGGTCCAATTCCTGCCACTCCCACACCAAGCCCTGCCTGCCAAAGCCTCAGCCTGGGACATGTGCCCAGATGAGCTCAGTCACCAGGGAGAAAACATAACTTGACCAGTGATGGCAGAGGTGGGGGTGGGAAGTGGAAATTTACCATCCCTGTCCACTGCGGAACATCTGATGCACCACTTCGCCTCCTCCAAGGGTCTAACTCACTTCCACATGATGATGCTCCTTAAAATAGTTACTCATTTATGACAGGACTAGCAATGACTCAAAATCACTCTACTTCCCTTACAGAACAAAACCAGAAGAGACTTCAACAAGGCCATACAACCTTACATGACTAGACATGGACTTACCCAAAGCTCTCGTCTTTATAATTTGTCCTTGTCATGCTATCAGCTTCTTTTTTTCTAGCAGTCTGAGATATCACTCATATACCGTACAATTCATCCTTTTAAAAACAATGAGCTTCTGATAGCTTACCTGAAACATTTTACAGTGGGATCAATGAAAGGTCACATATCTCAAAAAAAGGTGTTTCAGTTTCAGTAGAAACTACAGAAAGCCTGGGGATTAATTTTGCATGAGACATAGCATATTTATGATGTGAAGACACAAAAGCGAAGATTTTATGATTTTTTTGGTAAGCTATAGTTGGCCCCTCGACTAAAGGCAGAAATTGAGGCTCCAGGGACATATTTTCAAATTCATGTCTATATTAGCTTTATAATCTTGTTGTTATATGTAATCATGAACCAGTAGGGTTTATTCTAGTTTCTAATCATTTTATTATTTTTTTAACGTTTATTATTTTTTAGTATTTACTTACTGATTTTGAGAGAGAGAGAGAGAGAGAGAGAGAGAGAGAGAGAGAGAAAGACAGAGAAAGAGAGAGAGAGAGAGGCAGAAAGAATCCCAAGAAGGCTCTACACTGTCAGCACAGAGCCTGACATGGGGCTCGATCTCATGAACCATGAGATCATGACCTGAACCAAAATCAGGACTTGGATGCTCAATTGACTGAGCCATCCAGGTGCCCCTCTATTCTTTTTAGATATCAAAGAGTCAATTATAATTAAGACCAATACTCCAAAACCTATGGCTTTGCATGCAACCATGCACCAAGAAGGCAGCTGTTAAGGTAACAGAGGTCCACACCCTCCAATACTCCACTTCTGAGTGGGAGTATTTAAATAGGTAGATAGATTCATTTGTATTATGATAGATAGATGGGTAAATGATAGACAACACATATTCTAGTCCCAGAGACAAAATCAGGTTTAGAAAGCTGACAGTTTATTTTTCTTCCTCCTCCTCCAAGTGGCCACCTCTGCCTGAATTTCTCTATTCATGTAGACATATCCAAAGAAACAATTTTGAGAAGCATAATGAAGTTTAAGTTCAGAGGCTTTCAGTTGCTTACCTTTAATAAAACCCAGATGTGATTCAAACTTGAGTAGGCCTTACTTGCTAAGAGTATTTGTATTTATTATGTAAGGAAAAATCAAGCGAGCTGATGATCTGAATCACACTGCCGGGGGAGAGAGATATTTAGTTAAATAGTTATTATTCTTTTTTAATAACTCCTATTTAGATTGGCTTCATTATGTGACTTACAAATCACATCATCTTTATTAAAGGCACTTAAAATATTCAACATGAAATGAAATTCCGAATGCCTGATTTACTATAAATTGTGCACAGGTGTGGGACTGTTTACAGTCCTTTGGTACAGTAGGAAGTCAAGCTTTCATTTATGTTTCATGGTGCAGTAAATACCATTTAACTCTGAAATGTTAGGATCATTATAAGGAATCTTTAAATACGAAGCAATTGTCAATGCAGATCAACTTTAAGACTCAGCGACCATCAGGGTATCTCCTTAAAGACATGGCAAATGCTTCTTTGTTAGAACCTTGAAAAGGAGAAAACTCTCTCTATATAGAAAATATTTAAAACCCTACACACTCTGGGGAGAAAAAAGACTGCAGATTAGGGAAGTGTATGCTAATATGGGCAAAACCTGAGATAGGTTCCCCTGGGATGGTAGTGTTTGGAACGGGCATGCACCATCTCAGCACAGCTATAAATTGCTTCTGAAGATGAGATCAGTTGAGGATCTATGGTCTCTTTAATTGTGTTTTAGTTGATGTTTCCAGATCAGTAATATCTAGTCTCTAATCAGCTCCAGAGACTGGAAAAAAATACAAATTGTATGCGTGCGTGCTTCATGACCTGAACCCATTCATTTGGCAGTGATGTGGAGGAACTCTATGCTGGGAACAGACAGCGGGGTTTTAGTGCTGGCTCTGGTGCTTCCACTCATGTGGGACCTTGGAAGATAAAAACTGCCCTGTGACTCAGTTTCCTCACCTATCAAAGGGGCAGCCAGAAAACATATCTGGACTCCCTCTTGGCCCCCCAACTCTATGATAAGTTGAGTTCTAATATTTGGAAAAAAACACTCCCGAATATCAGCTTAAAACTGCTGGTAATTATAAGCAAAAAATAACAAAAACAAAGTGACTTTGGATTAGTTTTGTTTACGATTACTCTCATGGGTGGCATCAGTAACTACGGAACACATACTATGTTCTAGGTACTGAGCTGAGATCTGTGAAGCTCATGTAATGCTCACAACAACCTGTGAGGAAGCTCTTATTTCCTCCAGGTTGCGGTGAAAGAACTTACCCAAAATGGCACAGCTCACCTTCTGACTTCGTGCCAGTGCTCTGGACCCCTGTCACCTCCTCACATAACTTGGGAATCCTGACTGTTCTAACCAATCTCATAGCTTCCTCCCATCTACGGACATTTAAGATACCTTCATATTTTTACCAATTTGTTTTAAGAAATTGCCCACCCCAAGTCCCAGAGTATGAAAATAAAACTGATATTGTTGTTTTACATTACTTAGAATTTAAAAGAGACTTTTACTCCTACCTTTTCATTTCATTTTTTATGTTTCTTCATTGATTTTTTTGCATTAAATGTTAAAGATAATTTTTTTTAACGTTTTTATTTATTTTTGAGACAGAGAGAGACAGAGCATGAATGGGGGAGGGGCAGAGAGAGAGGGAGACACAGAATCAGAAGCAGGCTCCAGGCTCTGAGCCATCAGCCCAGAGCCCGATGCGGGGCTCGAACTCACGGACCGTGAGATCGTGACCTGAGCTGAAGTCGGATGCTTAACCGACTGAGCCACCCAGGCGCCCCTGTTAAAGATAATTTTAATAGAGTATGGTTTGAGTTCCTTCCATCCTAATATCATATTTCATTAACAGCTATTATAAAATAATATATTTAATTGTCTAAGAATGTCAACTCTTTTGTGTCAATAGCTTTCACTGGTTCTCTTTTTACACTCAACCTGTTTAACTGAGCCAATGATGAAAACATCTGGAGTGTGTTAACACACGTAAACACACACACACACACACACACACACACACATACACACACACATGGCAATACATGGACCATAATGTCCTTGATCATAAAGCAAGTTTTCCTTGAAGGCAAGGTTTGTTTCCAAAGCTTTCGTGGTAGAAGAATCTGCAGAGACAAGAGACCACACAGATCGAGCAGCATTAAAGTTATGATTAACTCTTGTAGGCCTATTGTGCCTTCCTTTCATAGTTCTTCAACTAAAATGGGCACATCGCAAATACAGTGCCTGTCAGTGACACATTACACATTTCACATTAGTGGTAATGAACACCAAGTGTTTATTTCCGGTTCCTATCTCCTTCAGCATCTCACATAGCTTTAGTAATGCACATCCATTGGTTTTGTTTGGTGGAATAAGCTGATACACCAAGGGGCAGGCGCCTTGCTGTTTTCTGTACGACATACTCCCTCTAAAGTTCAATGCCTTTCTGACTTTAGAACCCAGAGTTGTCTGCACCACTTGTCACTGACACCTCGGTTTCCAGAAAGGCCCCTGAGGTTCTAGAGATCCCCTCCGGCCCTCAGCTCACTTACCATCCTCTTGTCAGGAGTGGGAGCTCTCTCAGACAAACTTACGCTTCCTAGGCTTGTGTGAAAAACAACTTCGCCTCTCTTTAGCCTTTTCTTCTATTTCCAAAATATCAGTTTCTAATGCTTTTCGATAGAAGTGACTCTCACACGACGTTGGAACTAAAAACCTGAAGGTTTTATTGATTCTAAGAGACTGCTTTCACATTGTAGACTTCACAAAAGGAAACTCATGGATGGGAAGGACTGTAAATATTTTTTTTTCAATGTGTGTTTTAAAAGTGAACATTTTCCACAGTTTCTTACACAGTTAAGTATACATGTGACCCAGCTCGGTCACTCCTAGGTAGTTTCCTCTTTTTCTGAATGTGTACAGTGGAATTATTTGTGATCATCAAAAACCAGAAATAAAGAAGTTGCCCTTCAACAAGGGACTGGTTTGACAAACTGTATCACATCCATACATCAAATATTCCACGTAATAAATAAATAAATAAGTCAGAACAAAGTATTGATACCTAAAGCAATATAGTTGAGGCTCAAATGCTTTAAGTTGAGTGAAAGGAACCTCTTCAAAGACTACATACATACTTTATGGTTTCATTTACATGGTATTCTGGCAAAGCCAAAACTATGGGGACCGAAATCCCTGAAGTCTTTTAGAGGCTGGAAGTAGGCATTTACTACTAGGAGGCATGGGGGAATTTGGAGAGAAAAAGGAACGGTTCTGTATTTTGACTGGGGTGGTAGTTACATGACTATATGCAGACTACAGCAAGCAGGTGCGGACAAGAGAGAGCCCCACGCAGGGCTTCAACTCACAAACTGTGAGATCATGACCTGAGCCAAAGTCAGGTGCTTAACCAGCTGAGCTACCCAGGTGCCCCTGGCCTCTTTTTATCTCCTGAATCTGTATCTTAATCCACAGTGAGCTGATGACTGGATGGTTCAACTCCACAAGGCGCACTGGCAGGCAGGGCCTAATCTCCACTGCGTTTTTTAAATTAGTGTTTCACAGTCTTCACATGTTCCCAGTTTTGATCTTCAGTCATTTCTACCTTCACTCAGGCATGTTTGTGACAGGATTTATTAAATTACAGCTAGATACAGTAACGTAGGGATCTGTGCTAATTCTGCCGATTCCCAATATTGGAATCGACATTTCAGCTCTTTGAACCACGGGTGCTTGAATATCTTCTCTATATTTCCTCCAAGGAGTTACTCAGCCTCTCCTTGAATACAGGTTCCTCATCACTGCATGAGCTGGCTGATTAATTCTCCCACAGACCTGATGTTAAGAATTCTTTGTAAAACTCAGCCATACCTCATGAACTAAAATACCCAAATTATTTACTAATCTGAAACCTCTCTGAAATTCTCTTATTCCTTCCTCTATAACAGCCATGTGATCTTTGTCCTTGGACAACTTAAACTCAAGTCTTTACTCACCCCACCCCCCCCCCAGGGGTTTTCTATAAATAAAATATATAATCCTCTTCCCCTATAATGATTTCAGAATTTCTTATATTCTATTAATAAGCTGGCAAACATGGAAGAAATGGTTAGGATGTGGGGGGAAAGCTCACCTCTAACTCATTTCAAAAAACATTTTAAACAAGAGTAATTATAGGACAATTCTGTTATAAGTAATCTAGCTCTGAGAGCTCCAGAGCCCATACATCATTGACATGCAATCTGGAGCTATCATATGGAGAAGATGAACAGAAATATTTCTAAAAAAAACCCACTCATTCATTCTCCCTTTTCAAAATTTAAAACACACCCAATTTGGATGTTTACATTTAGCTTTACTGATACACACATTTCCAAGGGCATTAAATAGAAAATAAACAGCAACATCCAAGGCCAATCCCCATCTCCTCTAAGAGCCGACAGAGAAAATTCCGAGTCTCAGGGCTGGAAAGACCCATTTCTACCTTCCCCATATCACTGTTCATGATAATGAACACACAGAATTATAGACCGAATAACTACTGTCTTAAAAACACACAGTTGGGGCGCCTGGGTGGCTCAGTCGGTTAAACGTCTGACTTCAGCTCCGGTCACGATCTCGCGGTCCGTGAGTTCGAGCCCCGCGTCGGGCTCTGGGCTGATGGCTCAGAGCCTGGAGCCTGCTTCGGATTCTGTGTCTCCCTCTCTCTCCGCCCCTCCCCCATTCATGCTCTGTCTCTCTCTGTCTCAAAAATAAATAAACGTTAAAAAAAATTAAAAAAAAAAACACACACACACACAGTCACATGAATATCATTTCGCTAACGAAAACCCTTCCACAATTCCCTGTAACCTATTGTGGTAATAGCCAAACCTTTTCTGAGGTCTTTTTTAAAGGCCCCACTACCATTCCTGGACTCTTGTGCCACCACGTCCCTTACTCTCTATGGCAATGGACAAGTAATGACTCCCCAAACTTGCTGTGTTCTTTCACATCTTTGTGCCTCTGTTCACTATGGTTACTTTGCCCTAAAATATTCTTTTCTCTTGAAAACCACTGTGGATGCCCACAATCCTCCCCTTTCTTGCTTGGACATGTCTACTTCTAAGGCATCATTACAGGAATGTGATGCCCATGTTATAGAGCAGGATCTCAGCCCCTCAAGGCCAAGCGTCATTTAGTCCTCATTCTCCACTGAGCGCCTCACCTGCCTGCTGTAGCACAGCCCCCTGGCCAGTCGAGCTCATGGTCTCTTTTTATTTATGTGGAATATCACTCTCATTCCCATATTTTAATTTATAATGTTCCTGCAACCTGTTATATCTTCATATTTGCCTAGCTTAAGCCATCATGAGATACATTTAAATAATAAAATTGTTATAATAATTATTTTAAATATTTATTTTAAATATAAATAAGTACAGATGTAAGAAAAAGATTTCTCGATAATGTGTACATCCTTGTGAAATTCTATTAAATATATTATTTTAAGAAATTTTACTCTATACACATTGGTATCCAATGTGAAAATTTCATGCACAAAGAAATAAGAACAGTTCATACGGAGATTATTCAGGTTTGCAAATACATAAGCTCTTGAAAACATGGATTTCACTGACATCTAAATACATAAGACCTTTATCTACTCTGAGCAAATATAGTTTTCTCTACTCAATCAAGAGTAATTTATTTCTGGAATCCATCATACCCTTTCAGCCTCTGCTGGCAGTGAATTAATTCATTCTCTGTTTATCTCTTGAAATAATGCAATGGACTCCTAAATGGCTTTGATGTTTTCAGTCTCAACACACTACATACATGTACACACACACACACACACTCGCTCTCTCTCTCTCATCAGTGGTACCAGGTTTTTAAAAATAGGAGTACCACTTTTCAACGTAAAAATAATTTTCTTCCACTTCTCTGCTATGCCAACTTGACCAACCCCATGGCCTCCAACAGAGTGAGTCAACAGAGTACCCATGTACTTAAGACTACTCTAATTCCACCAGCAGAAGCCAGAAGCGAATCTACATATATGCACTAATAATCCCTTCCCAAAGGCCCTAGAGACACCAAAAGCAAGGTATAAGGGAAGTCCCATTCTAGAGAAAAGATGACCCATTCTCTAGACCTCCACTTGTCAAGTGGAAGCCCCCAAACTGTGTGTACCTACAAACTTCTTCTGTGACACCTCTTTCCACAGTCTTGGCACTTCCCCTGGAATTCTCTCATGTGGTGGCTGTTTTCTTCTCCACCTTCCTTGTACCTTGGGCATGGAGGTGGGGGATATGTTCTCCTTGCCCCTCCGCCATCCCCTGGGCATTTTCCCTCTCACCCCCAGCTTCAAATTTTATACATTCAGAGTGCCACTGCCACAATCATTACTGCTATCTCTACCGATCCCAGGGTGTTCCTCTTCTTTTCTTGGTATTTCAGCACTTCTCTACCACCATCCTCTGCATGATTTTTGACATATCTTGTGGTGATTTCAATATCCCATAGCCAACACTTCTAGTTCACTGGAGTTTCTGCTCTTTGGCCTCCTCTCCTCCAACAATCTTATCTTCCACTCTACCTCAGCCACTCTTTCCCATAGTCATAGCCTAGACCTTCTCATTCACAATAACTGCAAGCTCACCACAAACTCAGTTTCAGACATCCCACCCTCCAAACACCGCCTTCTTTATTTACAAGTCACTCCTATCACACCAACTCACCTAGCGTCTCATAATCTGATGATCCTACCATCGTTTCAGTTCTTCCACTTATCCATGGTTTTCTATCTTTACTCAGCTTAAATCTTTGGTTAATCATTCTAATACTCTTGCATACATCCTCAACTCCCTGGCCCCTTCTTGCTTCTTTATCCCCTTGACTAAATGAAATCACGCTTAAGATTTAATCTTTGCCTACTCATACCTGCACTCATGCAGCTGAACTGGGCAAGAGGAGAAAATTGAATGTTCCATAATGACTGCTCTCAATTTAAAATTATGACAGTTAACATCAAGTGGGCCCTTCACGCTGCCCACTAAACAAATACCTTCTCTGAATCTCTTCACTCACTCTCCTTCTTTCCTAGACAACTCTTTTATTTGTTCTTTCTCCAATAACTTCCAATACTTCCCCAACTCACTTCTGCACCAGTGGCCTTGCCTCACATCTCACTGAGAAAGTGGAAGCAACAAAACATTAATACCATAAAAATAAATATCATAGAATCTCATCTGTGCCTATATCCTCCCCACTCCCCATGTCTATGAAGGAACTGCATTCCAAACCAAGGCCAATTTCTCCTCTTGATCTCTGCCCTGAAATCGGAACACAAACCTCACTTCTTCACTCTTCCCTTTCTCTTTTTCATCATCAAATTTCCCTTCATACTGTATCACTCCTAATCATTTCCAAACATGTTATTTATTATTTCTCCCAACTTCCAAAACAAAGACAACAAATAAAGCAAAAAAACTGTCCTGATCCCACACTCTTTTCCAGCTAACACTTAACTTTCTTCTTTCCTTTACAGCAAAGTTCTTTGGCAGGGTTGTCCATAATTCCTGTCTCCAAAGTCCCTGTTGCTATCTCTCTTAATCCTAATCCAACCAAGCCTTTGCTCACACTATGCCATGGAAACTGAGATCACTTAAGACAATTTCCAGCCCTTGTATTACTTAACCAATTGCACCCTTCTCTTTGGATTGCAGGATATAGGTTTTTCTGCTACCACTCTGGCTGCTCCTTCTTATTCTCCTTTGTTGGTTCTACTGCATCCCCCATGGCCGCTAAATGTTGAAACACCTCAGGGTCTGGTCCTTATAACTGGCTCAATTTCTAACTTATGTACACTAATTTCTTTGGCAATCCTTTCCAGTCCATGTTTTAAATACCATCTATATGCTAATGACTCTCCTGGCTACATGTCTAACCCAGACCTTTCCCCCTAGACTTCAGACTCACTACATTCAACTGCCTAGTCAATTTTTTCCACATGAATATCTAACAGGTATTTCAAGTCTTTCATGTCCAAAGGCAAATTCCTGCTTTTCACTCTTCAAATCTGCTCCTCTCATCACTGTCTCCATCTCAGGAAACAGAAGCTCCCTCCTTCTAGTTACTCAAGCCCCAAAACTCTGAATCATCTACGTTGTTCTATATCCAACCCCTCAGCAAATCCTGTCAACTCTACCTTTAAAATAGACATTTCCCAGGGTACCTGGGTGGCTCAGTCGATCATGCGTCCAACTTCAGCTCAGGTCATGATCTCACGGTCCGTGGGTTAGAGCCCAGTGTCGGGCTCTGTGCTGACAGCTCAGAGCCTGGAGCCTGCTTTGGATTCTGGGTCTCCCTCTGCCCCTCCCCCACTCACGATCTCTGTCTCTCAAAAATGAATAAATGTTAAAAAAAAATTAACAAAGGGTGCCTGGGTGGCTCAGTCGGTTAAGTGTCTGACTTCAGTTCAGGTCATGATCTTGTGGTCCATGAGTTCGAGCCCTGTGTCAGGCTCTGTGAGACAGCTCAGAGCCTGGAGCCTATTTCAGATTCTCTATCTCCCCCTCTCTCTCTCTGCCCCTCCCCTGCTCACACTCTGTCTCTCTCTTTCTCAAAAATAAATAAAGATCTAAAAAGAATTTTTTTAATTAAAATTGACATTTCCCAACACCGCTGCTGTTACCATCCCCTGTCCAGTGTACTATCTATCATACCTCAGCCGAAATATTCTAATAGCTTCCTAACAGGTTCCATTGCTTCCATCCTTGCTCATGTCCAAGCTATTCCCAGCACAGCAGCCAGAATGATACTGTTTATACATATGTTGGATTATTTTTGTCCTCTTCTCAGAAACAGTCAGTCTCTTTCCATCTTAGAATAAAATCAAAGTTCTTATACTGTCCCAAGGTCCCTACATAATCACTCTAGTATCTCTATGCCTCCTACCACTACCACCCTCCACCACTCCAAGTTCACCTCCTACAACTCTGCACCTCTCTCAGGCCACACCCTCCCCATATCACACTGGCCTCCATGTTATTCCTTTGACATTTGCTGTCCCTTGTGCTTGGGATGATTCTTGCCCATCTATCTATCTGTCTGGCTTAATTTCTTAACTTCCTAAATATATTACTCGAAGCTCATCTTCTCATTGAAAACTTCCCTGCTTCCCCAACATTTTTCTTCATCCTTCCTTCATTTTATTACTTAAAATGTATGCCTATATAGCATAGGAAATATTTCACTTATGTACCTTGTTATATTTCCATATCCCTTCTAGAACACAAGTTAAATTAGGGTAGGGGGTTTTCTTTCAGTTTGTTGTTCTGCCTGCACTGCCTAGAAAAATTTCTGGCAAATCCATACTAAATATTAAATGAATAAATGCTGTATGTCTAGCTATCAGCTGACTGAGAAAATACATGGCAAAAAGTTTTTATAAATATAATTATGCCCTCAGAAGGATTTGCCTTTTTTGATCATACAGTCACTTAGTACATTCAAGGAAAGATAGAATGGATATGCACGAGAGAATGCTCTGAGCCCCTCTGGAATTTTTAAATTTGTAGATAATATTTGGAGCCATGTGAGATTTTCAAATCCCTCATGATAACTTCCTGGATCTCTCTGCAGTCATGATCTAGAGATTGAAACCAACACTCCATTTTTCTGCCAAGATAATCTTTCCAACATATAAAACCCCATCATATCACTTTTCTGGTTAAAATCCTTTAGGACTGCCTATGCCTATAGCAGTGCTTCACAAATTTTCACCTGCATCTGAATCGTCTAGAAGACTCCTTAAGACACAGACTCTTGGGTCCCACCCGAGAGTTTCAAGTTCAGTCAGTCTGAAGTGGGGACAGAAAATGTGCACGTGAAGTTCACAGGAGATTCAGTTGCTACTTGGGCTGGGACCACACTTTGTGAACCCCTGGGCTAAAAAATGAACACATCTGCTTTCCTCCCAACCCCTCCTCCAGATGAACCCACATGATACACTCCGGGAAACAGGCAGTCTGGGGCCCTCCAGGCCAACCTGCTGGGAGCTTTCCTGGAATGCTCATCCAAGTTTTCTCCTGGCCGATCCTTCCAGGGCTCCTACTCAGATAACTGCACTCTGCAATTTGATTCCCTGGGGCTGATATGAAGGATGGTTCTGCCTTGGTCTCCTGAGAAAGCCTTCCAGGGACGTTCCTGACAGCCAAGTCAGAAGACTGAGTCCTGGGAACCACTGGTGTCTACACAGTCAGCCAGCTGTAGCCACCAGCCAATGAGGTAGGATAACAATGAGAGTCAATGTTTATCTACATGCTTACAACATGCCTGGATAGTTGCTAAGAACTTTCCATGTATCACCTTATTAAATCCTCTCAAAAACCCTACAAGGCAGGTACCATTATTATCTCTATTTTGTAGATGAGAAAACTGAACTTCATCAAGTATCATGCTGATAATGAAATTGCTTGTCAGTAGCAAAGCCTTGGACTTGAGCCCAGATATTCTAATTCTGGAAGCCAAAATCGTAAACGGATGCTATACTACCTTGTCTTAACTATGAAATCAGGAAAGAGGAAAAACTACCACAATTAAAGTATTACTTCCCAACATGACTTGGGAATGTTCAACCAGAACTGAAAAACAATTAGACTGACTTTATTTTCAATTTTTGTAAATATTTGTTTATTTTTGAGAGACAGAGTGCGAGCGGGGGAGGGGCAGAGACAGAGGGAAGACACAGAATCCCAAGCAGGCTCCAGGCTCTGAGCTGTCAGCACAGAGCCTGACGCTAACCCACGCACCATGGGCTCGAACCCATGAACTGTGAGATCATGACCTGAGCTGAAGTCGGATGCTGAACCGACTGAGCCACCCAGGCGCCCACAAGTGGACCAATTTTAAAATCAAGTAGCATTGTGGAAGTTAGTTGACTCCAATTCTTCCTTTTTTCTTACCTGTAAACTATATTTTCAGCAGAGGGTTAAAATTTTTTAAATTATTAAAATTTTAACTTAAAAAATTAATGAAGGAAAATTATTTTAAAAGGCTACAAGTTGGTCTAATGCAGTTGCTTAAGATGTGCCAATGTTCCTTGCCGTCGCTATTATCTTGTCTTTGGGGTCATGGTTTTTATCGCTTTTCCATTTCAGAATGCTAATACAGCCCCTTTCAACCTCAGTACTCAAAGTGCTGTCTGTGAACCAGCTATACATACCAAACCTGGGGGCTTGTTAGAAACGCAGACTCTGGGACTGCACCCTAGACCTGCTGAGTCAGACTCCATCTTACCAGGATCTCAGGTGCCTCTCATACAGAGGTCACATTATGCACCTGTCGCTTAATTTTGAATCCAGGCATACTGGTAAAGAAGTGCCATGTAGTAAAAGTACCCTGGGTACTTTTTCTCATAACTAGCTGTTCAGGAGAACTTTTTCTCATAACTAGCTGCATGACCCTGACTGATTTTACTTCCCTGGGGCTGCACTGTTTCATTTAAAAGAAAGAAGGATCGGGGCGCCTGGGTGGCTTGGTCGGTTAAGCGTCCGACTTTGGCTCAGGTCATGATCTCACGGTCCGTGAGTTCGAGCCCCGCGTCGGGCTCTGTGCTGACAGATCAGAGCCTGGAGCCCGTTTCGGATTCTGTGTCTCCCTCTCTCTCTGCCCCTCCCCTGTTCATGCTCTGTCTCTCTCTGTCTCAAAAATAAATAAACGTTAAAAAAAAATTAAAAAAAATAAAAGAAAGAAGGACGGACCTAGCTAGAATAGTGGTATTTCACACGCAGTGGTTAGCTGCACATTGGGATCATCTGGGATCTTGAAAAAAAATACTGATGCCTAGTTCTCACCTTCAGAGAATCTAATTTAAACTGGTTAGAGGTGTGGCCTGGGTATTGGAGTGTTTAAAACTCCCCCAGGGATTCAAATGTGCAGCCACGATTGAGAACCCCTGGCTTAGAAGAGTGATCCTTAAAGTGTGTTCCTTAGACCCGGAGCACCAGCATCACCTAGAGACTCATAAACTCAAATTCTCAGGCCCTACCTCATACCTACTGAATCAGAAGCTCTGGAGGTGAGGCCCAGAAATCTGTGTTGAATAAGTCCTCTGGGTGATTCTGCTGTGTGGTCCACTTTGAGAGCACTGACCTGGAGAAATCATCAAGGTCCTTTCCTACCGTAGAGCTATAATTTTAGCACGTATTTCTGACTGGATGTGTTAGGAGTATGTTTACCTCATGAGTCCCGTGATATTTAATTTGCAGACTTTCTATTTTGGGATAAGGAAGGAAGAGGAAATTCTCAAGAAGATTTCCAAATGGTGACCAAAAAAAAAAAAAAAAATCCCTGACAGAACCATGAAATTATTTGTCTCTTTTTCCTCTAAGATGAACTTCACGATTGAGGGGGCATACTTAGCACATGCCCATCTGATGAATGACAGGCTTTGCTTAGAATTCCTTTTTTTTTCTTTTTAACATATCTTTCATTATCGTGAGAAAGTTGCGATCGAATTTTTTCTGATGAGCAGAGCTTAAATATAAATATAACCTGTCGTCTATATTCCTGGAAAGGGGTGTACACAACTCTTCTCTATTGCTAAATGGTTGCTTAAGGTCCCCTACAAGACCTCAACCGGCGTTGGCACTCTGCTTGCTTGAGTACCTAGAACCAGTGGAGAATTCAAGATTTCCACCTTGAAGCAGAGAGTTGAAGCAGAGTGGGTAAGATCTGAGCATGTTTGGACATTTTATTGTGCAGGAAGAAAGAGCAACTCAAATCCTTTGGACGGGCTCTGTCTCTTGGTGGTCTGAAACTTCCATGGGAAGGAAGTTTTATATTTCTTATAAAAAGAAAGAATCCAGAGAAGACAGTACCAAAAGTTGGCATATCCTAAAAAAGACTTCACAATAACAGGAAAATGCCCATCTTTAAATAAAAAGAAATAATTTTCTTGTGCCTTGACTTTCTTTGAGGTTTTTATAATAAAAATGAGGACAAGAAAATCCTATTTTGGAAAGTACCTAATTTATTTCAAAATACTTTTGATCCTTAAATCCCTTAGCAATGATAGTAATATTAATTCAGACTATTTTAAGTTATGCAAGTGAAATGTTACACTTTATGGAAAAGAGGAGTTTATAAATACACAAAGCCTCTCAACTGGATTTTATAAAGATCAGCATGGAATCTGGAGCCCAGCCTGGCATTTTATGTCTGAACTGTAATAGTGTCCCATCTTCAGGAGATATTTGCAAACAAATAGCAGGGCAGCAGGGGTGGCGCCTGGTCCCCAAAGGGGACAAGTAATCTAAGTCAATGGCCGCCCCCAGCAAACTCCCTGTTTCTAACAGACATCCTGTACAATAGCGGTTCACTCCCCTGTGGCTGTGCCAATCTGCAAGCAACTCTGGATAAAGGCTTCTCCTTAGACACCACAGTGTGTGCACGATAGATGTTTTTGGTTAATAGGCATACACAGCCCTCTTCCTCTCTCTCCCTCCCTCTCCCTTTACCCTTGAAAAACAATGCTTCCAACCATCCCATGCTTAGACCCTATCTGTTTGCTCTGCCTTTCCTTCTATGCCTCTCTGAGGCAGAAAATACAATGGCACCATAAAGCAGGCCCAGGGTTACCTATCAGGCACCTGGGCCCCTCTTCCTTGAGCAGCTTAGAATTCTGTCTTGCTCCCAGGTAAGCAGGGGAAGGCTTGGAGGCCACTGTGGCCTCTCAGATGCAGCTTTGATTTTCCTCACCCCACCCCTCCTGGGGCCCATCAGGATTCTGTGCCTCACGCTTCAAACCTCCTCCATCCCCTGTCCCCTGATATGACCTAGATTCTCTTGCCAACCTCCATACCAAGAACATCAGATCCTTTTCATCAGCTTTCAAACCAGCTTTGAAGCCTGCTGGCACCGAACAAATGTTCTAAAAGCTTCAAGTAACCCGAACTATCTCCAAACCTATAGTGTAGTCAGCCCCATTCACCAGATTTTCTTGTCGTCCTCTCCACCACTCAAGAAAGTCTTGTGAGCTTGCCACATCTTTTGGACAGTGTGGGTCTCTGACCTGCTGCCCCTGGCTAGCTTCCCAGGCCCATGCAATCCTGGCTCACCCTGCCGTCTACCCAGCTGTGTGTTATCTTCTCCTTTGACACCTCATATCTAGCCTGCTCAGGTTAGGGCCTAGGTGGTTTCCCCGATATTATATAAGATGAAAGGAAGAAAAGATCAGATGCCCACCCAACCAGCATCTTTCTCAGGCTCCATGTACAGGAGGAAAAAAAAAATCAAAGTTTTACCAAGTCACAGAGGCTCAATGCAGATACAACATCACCACAAGGCACATAGCCAGTAAAAAAAAAAAAAAAAAAAAAAAAAAAAAAATTCAATTAAAAACTATTTTACTTTCTTTGTAAGACAAAAGTTTAGACTACCTGAAAGAATAGGAATAAAACAAATAATAAAAACCCTACAGCTTGCTGAGATTCTGCTATAAATCCGTTGCTTTACTGGGGTTTGAACATTTAGTTCCCACCACACAGTAAGACACATTTTTGCCAACTTTACAAGTGAGAGAACTCAGCCTGTGTGGTCAGGGGCCCCTGACCTACTCAGCTAGTCAGTGGCAGAGGAGGGATTCAGTGCATTCAAATTTGGGTTCAGATATGACTTTCATAACAAGGTCCACTCCCGCAAGCCAGCCCACCCTTCCAGTGCCATGCTGGATCTCTCTTAAATTACATTTGCCACCCATAGAGCCTAATTTATTCTAACATATAGTATACTTAATTTATTAATTATGTTTTTTTTTTTTGTTGCTTAATATCTGTCTCTTCCCATGAAAATGTTAATTCTTCAAGGGGAAAGGTCTTTGTTTTGTTCACGGATTCACCCTTAGTGTCTAGAACGGTGCCTGGGACATGGCTGAACTGGGTGTATGTGAGGGCTCTACTAATAAAATGGCGGAATGTCTTCATTGCCTATGTTCTTAATTACTGCTCTATACTGCCTCTGTTCTGAGTGCGGAAATAGAAATTCTATTTCATTCCATGCCAAGTCACTCTCTCTGGTAATGATTCAGGAGGGGTGAGCAAGAGATCTTCTACCATTCTGGTCTCACTGATGGTAAAAATCAAAGTTGTAGGTATCCAGGTATGCCTTACCTCTTGAGGTATAAAGACGCATCAACGGTAAGAATTTTAAAGCAAGAAAACCCTAAACGTTAAATGCTCATTAAGGTATATTTATTTAAATATAAGTTTGTTCCTTGTTGGCTAAAAGGCCTTCACTCAAGCTATTTTAAAATTAAGAAGAGGCAACACTTATCTTATAAACCACAGTGAAAATGGATTATCTTCCCACTTCACTGTATTTGAAGATAAAACTGTCATTTCCACAAGTAGTGGAAGACAGTGTGACTCAAGGACTTTGGCAATCTTGTCAAGTCTGAGGAACTCCAGTGGGATGGAAGCTTCTCTCTCCCCCAAAGTACTTTAAAAATAAGATCTTGGGCTCTCCCAGTGCCTTACCATCTGGGTTTCTGTATTCTCTCAGAATCTAGTCCTGAGTTGACTGGGTGGGAAATCCTGGCACAAAAGGAAAACAAGGGAGGCTTAAAAGGACAGCAACGGCCCAGAAAGCCACGGCAATATAGAGGAAGTGCCTAAATAACCCAAGCGATGACGCCATTCGTGATACCGCTGAGGCACCGCACCCGTCAGTGACTGGGCTGAGGAACAAGAAATGGACAGGAAGATCTTGTAGCTAGAAGGGATTAACTGTACATTCAGTTTGAGTAAATCACCAGAAGATTTTTCATGGTACTCCCTCCTGAGCTAAGATGCGGGCGTAGCCTGCCTCAGGTCTCCCTTCAGAAAGCAGGAGCTGCTTCTTCTGTTTCTCTGTTCTCCATTCATTCAGTAATCATTCACCAGCTATGTGCCTCCATGTTAGATGACAAACTGCTACTCAACAAGATTGTATTATGCACATTACACACATTCTCTAACTTAAAAACAGCCCTATGAAGAAACTGGCCTGGTTCACTAAGCTTACAGGCACAAGAGATGGGACTTAAAACCAGGCGACCTGACGAGAGAACACGGGACTTAAATCACTTCTCAGCACTGTGCAAGAGGGGACTCTATTGGCCAAGGCCTGAAGCCTGAAAACAGGGACGATTCCCAACCACAAACATTTGTCTTGCTATCTGAGAGACATTTCCCCCAAAGGGGGGACGATGAAACACTAGTGCTGCTCTCGAAGGCTGCCTGAGCATCTGAACCACAAAGGAAGCTTTTACCTATATTTATACCAATATATTTATTATCCTTGGCTAATACATGTATCATCCTTGTTACTGCAGAAAAATGTAAACAAGAGAACAACAACCACCAAAGTGGCTCATATTCCAATGACAGGTTACCCTTGATGAAAGAAAATAAATAAATAAATAAAGCTGTTCTTCCGCAGATAGTGACCGAGCACCTCTGATGGCCAGGCAATGTCCTCATGCTGGGTATAAAGACGTCAGTACAACAGACATGAACCCTTAGCACAGTGGGGCATTCTATTCACACAAAATGACTTAAAAAGCATAAGCCCTGTCCAAATGTAACAACTGCTAATGATTTCTTATGACTCCTTTCGGAAATGCATATGGATAAATCAGTATAGCTATTCAAGAACCTTCTTAAATTGTTACTCCCAAAGGGATTTCTTTGGGGATTTCTCTTTACATATCTGAGCCCTCTTTCACTGGTGTTAAATTCTAGGTGTTTTCCATATCACAACATAAAGATACACCCATTTTTCTTCATGGCTGCAACATTCCAACATTTTCAATGTACCATAATTTTATTTAATGTCTCCCCTACTGATGTTCATTTTTGTTGTTTCTAGTTTGTGCTTTAAAAACCAACATTGCATTCAACATCCTTAATCATTTATGTGCGTGACCTTTTTGGGAATATAAAGCATATTTCTAGTAAAAAAAAAAACCTGCTAGGGCAGAGAGTACATGCTATAAAGATATGCATATATAAATATTATCACTTCATCTTGTGTAGAGTTTGCAAAAATTTATTCCCTTACCACTGTGTATAACAGTGGCTTCTCCCACACTCAATTTTTTAAAATTTGTCAACTTGTAAATATTCAACAATCTGGTAAGTGAAGGACTATATATATATACATGCACACATATGTGTATATAACATATATATATATATCCCATTATTTTCATGTATATTTTGTTAATTATGAGTGAAATTGAATGCAGTTCTTTATTTTCACAGGCAATATATATTTCTTGTAATATGGTTTGTCTTTTCTTAGTGATTCTTATAAGCTTTGTTAATTAAAAAAAGTAGTCATTTGTCTGACATTGGTGTTTAAATAATTTTCCAATTTCGTCATTTTTAACTTAGTTTTTCCCAAACACAAGTTATTAATTTTATGCAATTAGATTTATCACTTCCCCATTTTATAGTTTTGGGTTTGTGTCCTGATTACAAAAACCTTTTCCATTGCCAGAGTGTAAATTTATTCACTCAGGCTTCCTTCTATAAATTTATGGCGTCAGTTTTTATGTTTGAATCTTTGCTCAATCCGTAATTTATTTTGGTGTAAGAGGTGGAATAGGAATCCACTTTATTTATTTGTGTAAATATTCATCCAGGTGTACCCATACCATTTTAGTCAATAGTTACTGTTTGCAGTGATGAATTGAAATGTCATTTTTATCACAGCCTGAGTCTCTATATACATAAGTATTGAGGTTTACTTCTAGATATTCTAATCTGTTTTTTATTACCTACTATTTAGGGCCAAACAATTTAATTATTATGGTTTTATGATGTAATTTAGGTAAGGCTCTCCCGTTAGACCACTCTTCATAATTTCCTGGAGTGTTTCCTTAGGTTTTTCTTTCAGGTAAATTGTAGTACCATTTTTTCCCCTAGTTCACAATTAAATCCTGTTATTTTAAAAGTGATTGCATTGGATTTATAGCTTTATTTATGGAGAGCCAACCATCTTGTGATACTAAATTTGGAGGTAGTTTTTGAAAATACTGATTCTTGGGCTCTATCCCTAAAGATTCTGATCCAGTAAATCTAGAGAGGGGAACAGGAAACAGAATTTTCGAGCACTCCAAGCTGTTGTTCAGGTAGGTTTTGGCAACACCAGACATGGAAATTCAGAGAGGGTGTTTACTGCTTTTGTAAAGAATTCAATGGTCTTCCTTAAGGAGGTGCATTTGCAGTGGACCTCCTTGAAGAATTCCTAAGATTATGCTTTTACACTGTTTAAAGGACAGAAAAGAGTAAGAGTGAAAAAGATAATGGATGGGTTAGAGTTTTGGAGACACAGAGGCAAAAATAAACCATGTATCAGGTGGAAGGACAAAGTGAGGCCAAGTCTCAAAAGGGTTAAGAAGCAGGGAGGGATTCTATAGAGCTTAGGATGAGATAGGGGTAGTTGTGTAAAAATGAACCTGCATGGTAAACTGGGGCCAAAACCTGGACAGTACTGACCACCTGGGATAAGCAGTTTGGAAGCTCTGTATGAGGACACAGGAATCACTAGGGGCATTTAAGTATGTGTGTGTTGCGGGGTATCATGGCTGTGGCTATGCCTGGGGATAACAAAATGTTGCCTGAATTGGAAGCATAAAAGAATCAAGTCAGGAAACCCATTAGGGATGATTATAGCAGTTCCCACAAAGATAAATGATGTGCTCTGCAGACAGTGAGGGATAGAATGAGGGACACTTGCTCATGCGTTTGGGACTTGTGTGGGCTGCAGTGATTTATTGCTCCAATGAGTACGACCCTTTCATCCCCAAAGCTATTGTAGGATCCAAGAATTTTAAGGCTGGGAGGAATCTCTGAACTCATTTAGACCCTGAGAAATTCACGTTTAAACCTAATGCACACAATGGCAGACCGGAGCCTTGCGTCCAGGAGGCAAAGAGAAGGAATAGAAAGCATGTGAGCCTGGATTCAACCCTGGACTCTCGCACCTTCTATATAACATTGGGGAAGTAAGTTAATCTCCATTTCCTCATCTATAAAATGCCCATCTCCCAGATTTGTTTTGAAGAAAAAAAATGAGACAATGAGCATCTCCCTTCCATCCCAAGAAGAACAAAGTACTGGAAGGAAACCAGTAGATCGCAATTCTAGGTAGCCCAGCTCCACCACTCACTACCGACTATTTGGGGTAAGTAAGTAGTTACACCTGTTCTCTTCCTTCTTCTCACTTATAAATGTAGGATGTCAGATGAGATCTCAAGCTGCCATCTAGATTCGTGAGATGCTTCTTCTGCATATTGCACAAGTTTGTATGGTCCCCAGGATTGAAGAGAACTCCAAACAGCTCGGTGAACACAGGGGACATAAATTAGGACACTAGACAGTAAGTTCTGCACAGCACTCCTGAATAACACATCATTAAATGCAGTATTTTACTGACTTCCTTCATTTAATTTTCATTGGCTTTGACAACACTGGGGACTGTTTGGATGGCCCAAAGAGACAGCAGGTAACAAAGGAGACCATCTCTTCAACAGAAGAGAGAAAAGAGGATTGGCTGCCCTTCTCTCCACAGGTCCCCTACCGCAGGATAAGGCTCCTAGCATTGTCTACATTTTAGCAGGAATTGCTGTGATCATCCGTAGGACTCTTCAATAGCAAGGACAGGGAAAATGAGAACCTCCGCTTTATATAAATGTCCCCTCCTATCAAGATTCTACAGAAGTGGCTCACAGTATTACATTGGACAGAAAATACCAAAGGGTGGTGTCAACATTTTGACACACCAGATGTCCAGCTGGATGGTCTTGGGCTTGAATCCTTTGCCTGCCATTTTCAATCTGTTTTGGAGACAAGAAACTAAACCTTTAAACACATCTTTCTTCTTTTGTAAAGTAGACAGAATGACATCTAGTTCATTAAAACGGTATCATTACTTTAGGGAATGAGCTGAGGTTTGTAAAGAACTAAAGAGCTCAATAAATGGTAACCATAATCACTGTTTGGATTTTGTTTTTTAAATAACTGTGGCATTTTTACCATAGAAACATGCTACAGACATTCCAGATTATTTCTAAGCTTAATATGTTGTAAATAGAGATGCTGAAAAAGTCAAAGAAAAACACGGGGTTAGGGACAGAAGAAAAAAATACTGAAATATGAAATTATGCAAATGTGTCTTTACCTTTTAAGGCCCACTGGCTCGAAGAAAATGAAACTTCTAACCATATTTGGCTTAAGGTCTAATTGATAGAGATCTTTCAAGGGCTAGCCTTCTGGTTTTGAGGGGAAGGGTACAATTTTATTTAAAAGGTGAAAACTTCCTGTTGTATGCATCCCCATTCTTTTTTTTTTTAATTTTTAAAAGTTTATTTATTTATTTTGAGAGACAGAAACAGTACAAGTAGGGGAGGGGAAGAGAGAAAGAAAGAGAGAGAATTCCAAGCAGGCTCAGTGCTGCCAACGCAGAGCCCAGCATGGGGCTTGAACTCACTAAACTGTGAGAGCATGACCTGAGCGGAAACCAAGAGTCAGATGCTTAACCAACTGAGCCACCCAGGTGCCCCATGGACCCCCCATTCTTAAAGCATGCAGCATCTTCCCTTTTGTGACACCACTACTTTTTTGGAAGTTGAAACTAATATCCATATGGAATTTGCACAATGGAAGTGAAATGGAGAAACCGACTGGAGAAGGGGAAGCAAGGACAAAACAGGAGAAAGCCATTTCATTTTGTTTCAGTCTGAGAACCCACATTTGAGAAGTCTGCAAGGCGGTGTTCACATACATAGTTTACCACTTAGAAAGGAGTTATTCTACTCTTTAATTTTAGAAATATATGTAGAAATCAATCAGTAAAAACTTTCCATGGGGCACTTTGGCAACACCCATGAGAATTTAATATGCCTTGCCCCATAAATTCTACTTTTGAGAATTTACCCTATATATATGTGTGTTCATGCACACAAAAAATTATGTATGCACAATGATATTCATTGCTTTTATCAGTAAAAGAGTGGAAAGACGTTATTTCTCTTTTAAAAGGGCCAGTAAAATAAATCACAATATGTTCCTGCATTAGAATACTATGCAGCTATAAAATAAAGGGAATGAGAAACATCAAATATACTAAAGAAAGCAATATGCAAAACAAGGTTCATGGTATGTTTCCATTCCATATAAAAATAAGAGGGTGGGTATACACATATACCCGTCCATAGAATTTATTTTTTTTCAGTTTTATTGAGATGTAATTGACATATTACATAAGTTTAAGGCGTACAACATAATGACCTAATATATGTACTTATTGAGAAATGACCTCAATAAATTTAGTTAACATCCATCACCTCACATAGTTTCAATTTCTTTTCTTATGATGAGAACTTTTAAGATCTCCTCCCTTAGCAACCCTCAAATATACAATACAGTATTAACTATAGTCATCATACTTTACATTACATCCCCGGGACTTAATTATCTTATAACTGGAAGTTTTTACCTCCTGACCACCTTCAATATTTCCCCCATCCCCTCTCCCCACCTTCCATTGAATTTAGCCTCTCAAATGTAAGAAAGTGCACAAGAATGAAGGAAGATTAAGTTTTCACTATTTACCCTTTTATAATATTCTACTTAAAAAATTGTGCATGGGGGCACCTGGGTGGCTCAGTCGGTTGGGCGTCCGACTTCAGCTCAGGTCACGCTCTCGCGGTCCGTGAGTTCGAGCCCCGCGTCGGGCTCTGGGCTGATGGCTCAGAGCCTGGAGCCTGCTTCCGATTCTGTGTCTCCCTCTCTCTATGCCCCTCCCCCGTTCATGCTCTGTCTCTCTCTGTCTCAAAAATAAATAAATGTTAAAAAAAATTTTAAAAATTGTGCATGTATTACTTTTTCAAAAAAAAAATAGCAAATATTCTCTTATGGGTATAAAAAGAATTCACTGTCTCTTTCAGTTTCCTGGTGCTCCATGGACCTAAAATAAGTTCAGATATTAACTGATTTAAAAAAAAAAAAGATCACCCCATGTATGGCACATTGCATGATGTACCCAGGAAGAAGTCCGTGAGAAAGGAAATAGACTGTTCCATTTGCAAGAGTGTGGTCCCTCTATCAGGCACAAACACACAGGGAAAGGGCATAGCCTTTCTCCCAGCACATAGAAGCCAGTTGTCATTGTGATGGCATTATTTATAAGCCTTGATTTTGCAGCACGAGTAGGACTGGTGTTACATGTTCTATGAACAAGATTTCCTATGTCCTGCCCTTAGGCAGACTTTCTGGAAGGGACCGGGAATTTTTCCTTGATCTTGGCCTCAGCCCCACCACCAGGTGGCTGCTTGACATGCAAACCCAGAGGAGTTTTGCTAGTTGGCTGGTTTGCCTGTTAGGTTTTTTGTTTTGTTTTGTTTTGTTTTTTTGCCTGCTTCAGAAACCTGCTGCTCGGTCTGAATAGTGAGACTATGCTCCTGGGCTTTGGTTTTCAGAGGCTGAGATTTACTCAAGGTCACACAGCACAGGATGGTGGGGCCGGGGCTGGGGAGCCAGACACGTTAGGTATGCCTCAGCTCAGCCACTTACCCTACTCTCATTACCTGACCTCTCTGTAGCTCCGTTTCCTCGTCTGTAAAATAGGCATTGTGATCATCTTCCATCACAGGGATGCTATGAGGATGAGTTAAGGGGGTATACTTAGAGCAGTGATGGCAGGCACTAAGCATTTAAAAAACCTGGACTATTTTTAGTAGTTAACAGCGCTGCCTTGTGGGGTAGGGTGACTGGTCTTTATCCAATCTACTGACTTGGAAGCTTTGGAAGCTGAGGTCCCGGACAATTCATCCAAATTCGCACCACTGGATCAAGACCCGGGTTTTAATTTTTAGTCTGGGCGTTGGTCCTGGCCAGATACGCGAATTTACTAATCACTTGGCCTCTACTTTCCTGTCTATGAAATGGGCACTTTGATTCCCTAGGTTTAATGCCCTTTTAGAATGGCATGAGGGTCTGACTACAAGTAAGCAGAGATGAGACCAGAGACAAAATCTGCCAATTGTTCCTCTAAAACGGATACACGTGAAAGTGGAGGGCCCTTTCTGCAACTGGACGTCACACTGAAGGAAAGCAAGAATAGCTTCTGCTCTGCTGTTCGTTTGTCTTCTTGTCTAAAATGCTAGTCGGCTGCAGTTCAGCCCTGGTAACCCCTACCGTGCAATAATTTGCTGCTTGTAGCAGTCCCACTTACGAGCCACAACAGGAAAACAAAAGTGCACCTTGCCTCACACATAATAGTCACATATTTGGCACACCAAGTGTTCTGATAAGCTGATGGCATTTGACAGGAGGTGAGTGAAATGGCTTTTCCTAGGTAAGGACTGGCAAAGCCAGCCTCGTGCACTCAACACCAGCCCACTGCACACGAGGAAGCGGCCCCTCCCGTCTCTACGAGAAATTGACCGGCACGAAAGAGGGATGCCCCCAGCCTGGCACTGCACGCAATAAACACTTAACGAATCCAGTGTCCGTGTGCCAGGCTCTGTGCTAGGAAGCGTGCGAGTTAGAGGTCTTTATTTTTCCCTCTCCGTGGGCCATTTAAGTAGAAGGTGTAGTGTGGGTGCTGCCTTATCTGTTGGTGTGTGTTTTTTGAAGGATATCGATTGTTAACACAATGACAGGTCAGGAGATGGAAGGCACAGTCATTAGCGGCAGCTGCCCTCATAAGTTGTTACAGGGCTCAGGGAAACACTAATGGATGAACAAGGTCGACAGGAACACCAGGGGCCAGTTCAGAATGTCCCAAGGTGGACGGGCCTTAGCCAGGCCTTTCTTTCCCTAAACAGCAAATAAAAATCACTGGCGCTGATATTCAGGGTTGGCAAACCATATCCTGAACGGAAAATGCTTCACCCCCGCTTGCCCGTCAGACCTCAGGGCAGGACGTGATTTACAAGCTGCCCTCTCTGCACACAGATGGTACAATAGAGATGATCCGTGAGCACTCACGCTTGACCTTTGGGGTATTTCTTCTTTTCAGTAATGAAGGGGAGTGCTGACACAGGTCTCTGTATTCCAGGTAATAGGCACAGCCAGCATTTAGTGAGAATGAACATTGTGACAGCATGTCAAGTGCCTTACACGCAGCACCTAATTTCTACAATTATTCTGGGGAGTATTATTTATCGTTTCCACTTCACAGAGAGGTAAACTGAGGCTCAAAGAGACAAGTGTGTCGAGTGCTTTATATGCACCACCTAGTTTAATACCTACAATTATTCTAGGCAGTATCAATTATTATTTCCGCTTCACAGAGAGGGAAACTGAGGCTCATAGAGATCAAGTTACTTGCCCAAGTTCTCCCTGGGGAACTTGGTCTTGCATGTTGATCTACTGAAACTAGGGTGGTCAATTCATCACAGTCTGCATGAGACTTTCTCAGTGTCAGCACTCAAAGCCCACATCTTGGGAACCCCCTCAGCGGCAGGCAAAGTAGGATGGTTGGTCACCTGACTTGGAACTCACACCATGGGCCATACAGTATCCTGTAGGAAAAAAATAAGGAGGTATAGTGGCACCTGGGGGCTTGGTCCGTAGAGGATCCAACTTCAGCTCCGGTCATGATCTCGTGGTTTGTGAGTTTGAGCCCCACATCGGGCTCGTTGCTGCCAACCCGAAGCCCACTTGGATCCTCTGCCCCCCTCTTTCTACCCCTCCCCTGCATGCACTCTATCAAAAATAAATGAACATTTAAAAAAAAAAGAAATAGGGAGATTGAGGTGAGACACTTAGACCTGAGTCCCCCTATCTGCAGAAACCTGTAGCTCAGATATATGCTCTCTAAAGCCATAGTACTTAGAGTGTGGTTGGTGGACCAGCAGCACTGACAGTTGTTAGAAAGGTAGAATCACAGGCCAAAACCACACTTACTGAATCAAGAGCTGCATTTTACTCTGATCCTCAGGTGATGTGCATGAACGTTCAATTTTGAGAAGCAGAATTCTAAAATTCTTTCCAGAACCATACCAACTGTGATTCTGAATCGACTCCTATTGCACTGAACCTGTTTTGGGTGCCAGCGCCATAAAGAACCTCAGGTAGAAAGGAGGGGGCCCATTTCTAGGGACTTCCACCCTGGAAGCAAGGGGGCAGCCCAAGATGGCTGCAATCAGGCCCGGACTTGAGGCCACGGGATGATCTCCCTAAGGGGAGTGAGTCAGCGTGTGGAGGGAGAAAGAACACAGGCTTTGGAGTCAGGTGGACTTGGGATGAATTCCTGACCTGGCTGCCAGGGTGAGTTGGGGCAAGCTGGGAACTCCTAGCATACAGGACTTGCTCTGCAAAGTGGTTAAAATTACACATCTCAGTGATTTTCAATTCTGGCTGTCCTTCAGAATCAACCTGGACATTTTAAAAGAAAATTCAGATGCCCGGGCTCCATCCCCATAGAAGTAGATTTACAGATTGTGGTAGGGCCTTGACAATAGCATCTATTCAGAATTTCCCCAGGGGATTCCATTGTGCAGCCAGGATTTAATGTTTATTTATTTTTGAGAGAGAGAGAGAGAGACAGAGTGACAGAACTTGAACAGGGGAAGGGCCAAGAGAGACAGAGGAAGACACAGAATCCAAAGCAGGCTCCAGGCTCTGAGCTGTCAGCACAGAGCCTGACACGGGGCTCCAACTCATGAACCACGAGATCATGACCTGAGCCGAAGTCGGACGCTTGACCAACTGAGCCACCCAGGCGCCCCTGTGCAGCCAGGACTTAGATCGACTGATCATCTCTTAAGGATGGTGGTGAGGTGCAATGAATTAAGTCACGCCAGCGCCTGGCACAAAGCAGGCGCTCAGGCTGTTAAGCCCCCTTCTCTGTCAGTACTACCCCATCACCTGTCAGCACCAGGACTGCTCTCCATTAACAGGAGTTGGGAAACACTCTCAGGAAACCAAGAGGTCCGTCAATTCCATGCCTTGGGCTTCTCACTATAACTCTCTTACTTATTAAGCATTTTAAAGTGAGGAAAACCCAAGACACCATGGAGAAGGAGAAGGAGAAGGAGAAGGAGAAGGAGGAGAAGGAGGAGGAGGAGGAGAAGTTTACCAGAAGGTTAGTGTATAGGATCTTGAACTTTTTTAAAAAAAGAAAAAAAATACATATATATTTTAAACAAGCTGCCTTCTAAAACACCTTCTAACTGATAACCTTAGGACACGCTCCTAAGAATCGCCAAAGCCGTCTAAGGTATGTCTCCCATCACTGAGGGCAGCTAAGTGAAATGCCTGGTGGTAACCACCTGCCTTCTGTGTCGTGCATCGTGCCCTGCAAGGACAATGCTCCCCAGCAGTCACTGTGGAGATGCCTCTAAACAAGGGCACCGTAAGTTATGAACTGTCGCAGGCTTTAAAAGAAGGCTTTGAGAGAAATGCTAATAATGCCATACCGGAAGGGCAGAATGTTTTGCCTTAGGTTTTTTTGTTTTGTTTTGTTTTGTTTTTAATAGCAGGGCCAGTCAGCCAAAGAAATCAGTCTTTAAAAGTCCAGCAACACATAGAAGAACAGGTAAAAATCGATATCAAATCCCTCTTCCCTTCCCAAGCAACTATTAATAAACTCCCTCAGCTTTCAACGTGTCTATTCCCCTTAGAGTCTTGGACAGGAAGGAATATGGGGCTAGAGAATCTTTACGGAGGGTTTCCTGCCCAGCTCGCTTTCTCTTCCCTGCCTTTGCTCCTGCAATTTCCCTTTGTTATAGAATAATAACAAAGAACCGATTATATATGGCCTCACAGGTACATCTGACCCCACCATGCAAGGGGCTATGTGAGGATGTATCCAAATGTTCCCTTTCTCAGTGCACTCAGAGATCTCTGCTGGAACGCTAAACTGCATAGCTGAACATGTATTTCCAAGCTGCTATTTTTCCAAGCTCCACTCTTTCTAATCCACATGGTTTTTCACATCCTCATAACAAGGCCCATTCACATGGTGCTTTGCATATTGTGAAGCTTGCATTCAACAACTCATTGAACCTCGCTGTCAGACAGACTCTATAACCCACTGTATAAATGAAAAAGTTGACGCAGAGACAGATTTACTAATTTGTCCACCGTCACAGAACCAGAAAGTGACAAAGTAGGTACAGAAACCTGGAGGATTAGTGGGGACTGCTGAAAGCTCTTCAGCTCTATTCCTTTCCCTCTTACTTGTATGTCCCCCTAACCAAACCTCTGGCTGAAAATTGAGATGTTCTTCCAGAGACACTGTCACATTGAAACTGCCACTCCTATCAGGTGTAAGATCTCTTTCCAGGTCCTTGGCCAGTTTACCCTGAGGTCTATTTCCTGAACTTTCCCTGGACTGCCCAGGAGCTGACACCTGCAGGGTGCAGTGCCCACGCTGCCTGGCCTCTGGTTCGATTCCACCAATGAGGGGCAAAGGCAGCGTACTGGAGGGTGGGCAAAAGGGAGAAGCCAGGGCACTTCTCTGTCTCTCTCCATGCCTAAGGTCGAGTCCTTCCACCTCCGATGTCTTAGGTCTGCCACGACTCCAGCTCCCACCAGGAGACCCCGGGCCCTGGCCTTCAGGACCACGTCTCTTGTCCTTCCATCTTACAACTACCAGTTTCTTGCTATCGCTAATCTCTGGGTTGCCTCACCAGCCCCCATGTGGCTTCCCAGCAATTCTATCATCCATAGAACAAACCACCTGCATTAAAGTCCTTCTTTGTGAATTAGTTAGCATGGTTCCTGTCTTCTGATTTGACCCCAAGAGATATAAACCCTTTTTTTCAATTTTATACATTTGTATATTGGGTTGGATACAGAGGGGAAAAAAGTAGGAAAGAATCACATTTTACTGGCGGCTCACCATGTACTTCCTGGGGCTTGGCACTTTTATATGCCTTGTATATTTTAGTCCTCAAAATAGAACTGTGGGAAACACATTATCATTATTCTTCTTTTACAAAAACCTGGATATCAAAAATGTGAGGTGACTTGCCCAAGAATACAGAGGCAGTGAGGGGAGCAGCTAAATTCTCACAGGCTGTTTGTTTCTCTTTATCAGTCACAGAAAAAAGACCAGGCTGGGGTTCCATCTTGAACACCCAAACACTGGAGATGGTGTCACTGTAAACATCAAAGAGTCTGGAGCACAAATGACTTGGAATTTTTCTTTTTGTAAGCATTGAGTTAAATAGTGACACAGCAGGAATATACAGCTGTACAATTAATACAAGCCTTAGTATCTGATGCTGCCTTGGAAAAACAGAGGCAGTGGAGAAAGCCGGGTCCTGCCTGAGGCCGATTAGTATTCTAATCTAATATTCTACTTGTGTTTATTAGTAATTATTTGACACAAGAAACAAGGCAGAATAAAAAAAAAAGTATGAATTATGTCAGGCCTCTGTTACTACTTTTGATTTTTCAAAGTCAACACACAAATATATCTTATTTCCCAATCTTTTGTATTCATTTCTTTAGCCTATCAGCTGGAATATTTTTTCCTAGCATTACTATTACAAGTAATCCTCCATTCATAAGAAATATTCCCCTCTACTCCTCTGTAAAGAGTAAAGAGCACCGAAGTAAGACTCTGAAGGACCAAATTGGAGTCTTGGCCTTAACGTTTACTAGCTGTGTGACCTTGAGAATGTTCTTTCAGTCACTGGAGGCTCAAATTCCTCATCTCAAAATAGAAAGAATTATATTTTACCTACCTCCTGCAATGGGTCATTTTAAGGATTGAAAAAAAAAGCATAGTATTGATGCATTTTGAGAAATACAAATCGCGGTGTAAGTGTAAGGGATGATGTTTATCAAAGTACGTTTGCACGCATGTGGCACTTTTATCCCCAGGGCAATCTGCCACAAGCACTTTCTCTCACCAGCAAAACACATGAATATGAAAAAGGTAAGTGTGAAGCACATTTTTGCAAAAGCCTTGCAAATAGTAGTCCAAATGATCTCCATTTTCTTCAGCTTTCACAAATGATCTTCAAAACTGGTGGCCTTCTGGACGTTTTGGTTAATTGCACATAGCGGGCAGTCCTGCCTATCTAGCCTGTGGCAAGAGGACGTCAACATCTGGGGCAAACTCCCTGAAGCCAAGTAAAGCTGAGAACCGAAGTTGTGATCAAGCGAACGGAAAACAAAGTGCAATTCTACCATCTCCTATGATGGTTTTAGGTATTCTTCAGACTTTTTTGTACACTGGTCTTAATATTCTATAGATATGTTACTCTTTACACTGCAGAGTTCTATGAAGAAAGAAGTGAAAAAAGATTGTAGAACTCCTTATATTTATTTTCAGATCGGATTTCTAAGGACTAGTTCTTACCTTTAAAGATTAAAAAAAAAAAGACAAGAAAAAGGCAGCTAAAATGTTTCAGGAGCCAAGAAGAGTGTTTGTCAACACACATGGACCAGTTTTCATAGGGAACATCAGCCTTAAAGGATCTGCTGAGGAAGTGGAATTCGCTCCTCCCTAATTCTCCAACTCACTCAGTCATGCACGATCAACACCTATGTGCCTGGCACTGAGCTAAACAGGCTGCTGAGGATACACATCGAATGTGATTCATCCTGTAAAAGAACTTGGAGCCAACCAAACCCACTCTCGCCCCACAGCCCTCCCCTCCCACCAGGTACAGTGGTGCTTTGGGGCGGGCAGCATTTGCTCAGAGCTCCAGGCCTGACACCTGGGTCTCCCTCCTGACCTTGCCCAGGTTACTCTTCTCTGTTCTCCTTTCTTACAGAAATGGGATACTGCCAGGCTAGAAAAAAGAGAAAACTGAAAGGCGGACAAGGAGAAGGAGTTCGGGGCTCAGCGCATCCCCTCCAGGGCTCCGATGGAGGTTCATGTGCATTTCAGGTTTCGGAGTCAAGAGGGTTTCACGGAAATACCCTAGATTTTAAAAGCTGTGTGAACCTGAAGCTCACATGCCATGAAGCCCGACTTCCAGCTGCCTCATAACGATTTTAACGCTGTGACAGAGCAAAGCGTCTTCCTATTTTCAACCCTAGCAATTTGGTTCAAGCATGATCTCAACCACTTTAAGCTTTGATATTTCTAGCCACCTCTCATGCTGTATTTTCTCTTAATGCCACCAATCATGTGTGAAATTCTGTTGCAAAACTAATCTTTGTGGGAAATGATATGTAATGGCTTTTTTTAAAGAGAGTCAGAGAGAAAGAGAGGGCAGCTGCTATGACCTTTGTTGTTTTTTGACATGTTTTTCATAGTGTAATACAAATGGAAACGTCTCTTTCTCAAGGTCAAAGTAGAGACAGGTTTCTGCTTATACAAGCATCACTCTCTCTTAAGCAGAAAAAAGGCTTAAAAATTATCCTCATGACTTGATTTTTAAAACCTCTAATATATATAATGGTTGTTAAACTTGAAGCCAGCTGTGCTAAAAAAAAGAGTTTAATATCCATCTTGTTAAACCAATACTTAATGTTTTACCTTTTAAATGATGTGAAAAGATTTGGGAAAACATACAAGATGTGAATGCGGAAAGAAATTTGGATGTTTACTGTAAAAAGGCACCTTTTGATGCTCCAGTGTGAAATACACCCATACACACACACACACACACACACACACGCCAATGCATCTTGTCTTATCAGGGGAGGTTTTAGTCAAAAACAGCTGTGACCAAATCTTCTGAAATGGAAGTCAGAAACCACTAATTTAAATTTTTCATTTGTTTTTTGGAACAATTATGCCACCCACAAAATGGTAACTTTGCAAGCCGTCATTATCTCATGAATTTTGGAACTTATCCCTTAAATAAACCCATCTCATTTCCATATAATTACAGCAACTAATAAAGTCCTTAAAAATATTTTTTTTTTTGCTTAAAATTTAAGAGTGTAATAAGGATTCCATGTTACTGGCATATTGATCAAATTTGGAATCCGTTTCCTTAAAATAAGGGCTTCGTATGAATTTAAAAGAGACCCTGTCTTGAGGAAGAAATCTTAATGGGTTTCCAAGTTCTGTTCGGTTTGTGGTTCCTGCATATGATCCCTTCTGACAGTATTCACCTGTCATGTTCTCCATCCCCGTTATGTAGTAATTTACTGCATGTCATTTAGATTCATTTGTAATAAAACATAATGGCAATGACTTCACGCTTTAAAAAGGGGAGTCTACAGTAACAAGTGCCTTCCTGAGTTATTCTCTCCTCCTGTCAGCCTCAGGAAGATAGAAACACCTCCAGAGTGTTTAGAAAGACTCTAGTGGACCTAATTCCCCATAACAGATCACTCAGTACAAACTAATTAGGACGAGTTAAATGTTTCTACTGAAAACATGAAAAATAGAGGAATGTTTTTCTCTGCTGCCTGCTGTTTTCTGCTCATTTCCTTCCCCATAACCTTGCTGCTTAACTGTTTTCCTAACATACTGCTTTAGAGGTGAAACTTGATGGTCCAGCCACAACCAAAAGTGTAAATGCTGACGTGAGAATGTTCTCAACCTCCCAGGGGAAAAACAAAAGTCCTTCTTATGACAATATACAAATGTGTCTATTCTAGGCCGGGGAAATAGGCTTCTGGTCTAGAATTTTCCTACTAGTTTTTTTTTTTACCCCTAGCTGTTGTATTACAAGCTTTCTCAATCAAGTATTTCTTGTAATGATCAGCATACCACTAAGTAATTTTTCCTATTTTTCTCAGGCATTTTAAGGAAGACAGCTGATCCACAACGAACGCCAGGCTGAACTTGAACAGCCCTTTCACACTTTGTGGATTGTGTTCGCCCTTTTCCCCAGGTTTCCTCAATACACCGTTGAGGGGGCTCTAATATTTGTCTCTCAGTTCTGCTCATTTGTTTCAGGTGTATTATTTCCTTTTTCCAGAGCATTCTCATGGAGCCAGCCCTCATTGGCTGTAAGCTCCCCCAGAGTCTCCATCTGGTTGACTCAGGCCTAAAAACATCTTTCGTTTCAGCCACATAGAATTTCCTGAGTGCATTCAGCCTCCCATTTTCTCCCCTGATGGCAAAGGGTTCAGACATAGCACCTCTCTGGCCAACCATGGACAATTTGTGAGGTTGACATGACCACTGGCAACGACTCACCACTCCAGCAGTGGAGAAATGTGGTGGGCCAGATGGAAAGGGGAGATGATTCAGACATACGGTGCTTAGAGCTGGAGAGAGTACATGGTTACAACCTTCTGCCAGGCTCTGACAAATAGCCAGGATGCACTCAAGCAAGGAACATGCCCTTCATACCAGCACACTCCTCTTAACCAAACTGTAACCCAGCAGCTCAGGTCTGTTGTACTGACAACCACCCACAGCCTCTCTTCCTTAATCTGAGGAGAAGCCTCCCAGCTGCTTTGCTTTTATTTCTGGATAAATTATTAATGGCTATTCATCCTTGGCACATGTAATTTTTAACTATGTAAAATATTTATGGGGGTGGGGAGGGAATTTCAGAACTATTTATTATTTTCCCCGGCTTTTACTGTAATCCCAATCGGGTTGCTGACTGGGATTTTCCTTGCTTCTTTCTCCTATGTGAGCCTTATTTTTAACTCCAAGTAATGAATGCAAGATCGATAGCATAAGTAACAAAAGTATCCACGGTGACTGAACAGCAAACTCTTAAATCACTGCACAGTAAGTGCAAAGGAACAATTATTGAAAACGCTGCACTAAAATTTCAATAGGAGATAAGAGTGAGGCTTAAGTCATTAAAAGGGTCCATTAGTCTTGCAAGTCTGAGACGGCACACTCAAAACATGAGCTATTCTTGAGAACTGGAACTATTACATATCCCACCAACTTGCACACACAGGACAGACGCCAACTGAGCAAGGGGAGGCTGCAACTGTCTAGTACTTAAGGCAAAAGAAAGCAGGTAGGCAGTGATTCTTCAGTTACATTTGAAGGGGGGTGTCGAGCAACACTGACAAATTAGATTATTTATAAGGGAAATAAATACCCTGCTTGCATATCAGTTTCCCTGGTGTGACAGCATCACCATGCTCTTCATCACTCCCTGCCAGAGATGCAAACACAAGTCTTCTGACGCCTCCACTCCATTCCCACAAATCCCCAGAAAAGCCCACGAAGGCAGCCCCACTTTTTCTTTGCCTATGTCCTCCCTGACTCAGTTCAAAATTGAAGAAGAAAGTAAAGGGCAACCAAACTACAAAGTGAAAGTATTGTTTTGAAAAATTACCCGAAATAGCTAAAATGTTGGAAATACATAGATACATACAAACACACAAATACACACGCACACACACAAATACACAAATATACACAGTCTGAGGCATTTGCAAACATCAGCATGTTACTGAATCTTGAAACTGCCTGGATTGTTCTGCTCAATTCCTCTTGCCCTACGTCTTTTACCAGGCATTTTATTAGGGACAGGTGGGCTCTCGGAGTTCTGAACTGCCTGTGAGAGGGGCTGCATAGCCTAACCTGAAATCAACGGCATTCCTGAATCCACACGGTTTCCTCCAGGAATAGAAAAACGTATCTCATGCCGGAATCCTGGTAAGACGGAACCACATTCATGACACAGAGGGCAACTTTAGCTTTGCCTTCCAAAGAGTATAGTTTCATCCGAAGTAGGACATCACATTTCAATTTGTACCATTAAAAACTTGCATTATACGGTGAAACTAATTGCCCTGTGAATCACCCAGCTTTATGAGACAGCTGGACTAGCCTACAGTTAACATGAGCTAGCCCAGTGAACATTTCTCCAGCAGCTACATGATAATCTCGTACAGCATGGATGGCCACTGACCAGTACTTTTAGACTATGCAACTACTCTGGCTAACCTCCGTGCTCGCCATCATCACATAAAGAATTGTTGCAAGAGGCTAAACACTTAAAATTATAACCTACTTCCTATCCCTCAATAGCATTACAGATGCTGAAATTTTATTTTGTCCGGAGGACAGATTACGTCTCCAAGATTTTCCATTTATCAAAAATATATTCATGATAAACACTTGCTGTTTTATCAATTGCCAATAAACAAGCTTGACCACCTCCAACAGTACCCCTGGAGAGAGGTGTTGTTTAACTCTGGATTTGTCTTAAATTTGGCTCTGAAATGAGGATTGTTTCTTCCAAATCAATTTTAGTTATTTTTAAGACTTCTTTCCTAATATGACACAAATTATAGGGAAATCAAAACGGCTGTCAAGACAACTAAAGGCATTCAGCTTTTACAACTCCTGTTCCTCCCGTACTTTCACAAATGTTTCAAAGTCTGAAGAAAACAAAACAAAGCAAATAGTACACACAGAAATAAATGCCCAAGAAACTAACACTCCCCCAACACAAGTTTATTTAAACACCTCCTTAATCTGAAAAAAGACTCTAGGTCTCAGATTTAAAGCCAACCAAGAAATCACCCAGAGCATTTGCATCTTGGAATCCTTCCCTGGCCCCTCTCCAGCTGTTCTCACAAACCTTTTAATATCAGATAGATGCCCTCAGATGATGACGCGGGATGGAACTTACAGAAGGAAAGCATAACTTCGGGGAGGAGGAAAGGATATTCAGTCCCAATCCTTGGCCGCTTCTTATTCAGTGAAGGGGTTGTGCCTTCTCTCCCAGCAGTAAGTTGCAGCCTTACAGTGCGAACACACAGCTCCAAGCCCGCTTACAGTGCTCCCCTGGTAGCCCAGATCTAAGCCTCAACATGTTTTCTGGAAATGCAGGGCAGCTGGGCTGAAAATCTTAAGGGAGGGTTCCACCGTGGCACAGAAACTGCAGAAATATTTAACAGCTTCGAGACCTCTAAAGGTTTGAAATACTATGCATTTTGTGCTATTGCTGTTCTAGCCAAAAGGAAAATGGGATGGTATAGAGGAGCGTCCTCAGCTGCTCAACCCCTGCACACCAAAGAATGTTTTTCCTTTTTGGCTCAGAATTCGGGAAAAACCAAAATGCTTAATGAAACGCTGGTATTGACTAAGATTTCACAGCATCCATAGTACAGGAACTTAGTTTTACATTCCATTGAGTTAGCTCATGACTTCCCACGCCGCACCATTTCTCCTTCACCTAGCTAAAAAGCCAACTTCATGCAGACAAATCAAGCCAAAGTTTATCCACCCCCACCCTGTTTCTTTTCTTTTCCAACTTAAACTCACACACGACTAATAAACAGCCCCAATTGTAGCACAAAGGAAGCTTTGAAGGCTGCACCAGCTTGGTCCTCCACTTGCCAACTGGAGGTAGATTTAACGTAATATATTCTCGCGGCTTAAAGATTTTTTTTTTTTTTTTTTAAAGGCTGTTCTGCCCTGGTGAAGAGCCGGCCACCCCCAGAATTACATCATCAGAGGTAACACTCACCAAAATACATTATGTTTCTCATTAATCAGACAGCTGGAACCCCACCGCGGCGTCTTCAGCATCAGCTCGTCCCCAAGGCTGACACGCAGAGCAGAGCCGTTTCATGCTACATTCGGTGGAAACGTCCCCGGCGTGGAGAGCGGCGAGCGCCCAGCGTGCCTCTTCCGCGGGATGAGCGCCTTGCAGGCTGCCTCTCCCGGGCTACGATCCCCGGCGGCTGGAGCGTGCGCTCCGGCTGCCTGCTGCACTGCCCATCCTTACTGTAATCCGACTCCTCCTTGCGATGTCCTTGCCGCGCCTGTGACATCAGGACTGAGAGTACTACAAACAGACCCCCCCACCCCACCGCACCCCACCCCCGGTTAGCAGCGGCTCCATGAGGTGCTCCGATTGCCTGCCTGGACCAACCATGGCTCTCGGGAAGCTTTGACGAGCCCAGAGACCTGGGAGGGGGCGGAGTGAGGGGCGCGGGAGGCTCTCTTAAAGAGAGCAGGGTCTCCGGATCCACGAGGGAGCACTCGGGGGAAATTCACCACGGCGCGGGAGGGGAAGAGGTTAAGGCGAGTTCTGCCATTAACGTGTAATTAGACAACACACTTTTATCCCGCCCCTCCCATGAATGCCATCATTCTCGCCAAAATTTAGCCTGCCACCCTAAGTTAAAAAAGCAGCGGGGAAAGGAATGGTGTCCTGTGTCTGCATTCTCTTTGCTGTGGGCTTGAGGGTTTGTTGCTTGTGATGTTTCTGCCTAAGAGAAAACAAAAACAAAAACAAAAACAAAAACAAAAACATTCAAGGGTCCATTGCTAGGGTAATAGAGGTTTTCCCTTAGAAATGACCAGATCAAAGAAACCTAGTAGTTGGGGAAGAGTTATTTTTATTTCTTGAGTATATTCTGAGCGAGGTTGATAGAGAAATGTAAAGAAAAATAACGTGATAAAAGTCACCCCTCAGTTTCACAAGATCACATTTGCTGCTTCCCATAGTAGGTAGTAGAAAGGATACTGAAGCTGAAATGATCTTTGACCCCCAAAGAGGGGAGGCAATTTAGCCTGAAAGACAACCAAGATTGTGTCATCATTCAAGTCTGGTCACCAGCATAATATAGACACACCCACACACAAGCGCACACAAACTCGCGTTAGATTTGAGAGGAGCCGTCAAGAAAGGCAAAGCTTAGCAAAGCCTCTGGCTCCTCCAATGGTCTAATGAATTGCAGTCCTTATCTTACATAGAAAAGGATGTTAGAAAGAAATCCCTGAAAGCAGTGCTGATTAATACTTAAATGCTCAGCATGGAAAATAACCCATAAAATACGTTCAGTTTCCTAAGGACTCATCGCTTTGGCATCCAAATTTACCTACAGAACTATCGAAACTTAAAATTTTCTTTCTTTTTTTTTTTTGAAACTTAAAATTTTCTGCAAAAATCTATAAAATTAAGAGCTGGAGATAACAAATGAACTATAGCTTACAGAAGGACGCAATTGATCTATTTTCAATACAGGTTTTCATAAGCCATGGTAGCAAATATTTCTACGGTGTGATATTAAAATAATCCGTGGTCTTTCTTTGCACAATCCTGTCTCTGTTTTTGGGTTTAATGCATATTGGAACTGGTGGGCTGGAGCTCATAATGGCAGTTTGCTGTGCAATCTCGCAAAGAAGCTAAACCCCCTGTTTCCTCTCTGTGAAAAAAGCACTATGACCCATATCCCCTCTTGCGATGGATTATAAAGAATTTTGTAAATGCGAATGGTAATCATCTCTAAATCAGAAACGTTACCACCAGTCTTAGGCTAAATCCAGTGATTCTTTTTTTTTAGAAACACTCTTCATTGAAAGCAGTTTGGAGCAAGAAAATGCAAATAGTAAAGAATACTTTTTTGCTCCTTTTTAAAAATTAGAAATAAAAAGAACGTTACAGGAAACTACTGAGGGAAACACATAAGTGTTTTTCCTTTTGGACAGATGGAAGTCATCCAAAAGTACAATTAATGGTCCTTCCCTCAGGCAAAAGAACCATCTGTGGTAGAGCTTATTCATGAAGCTCATGAACTGTCCTGACCTCCTACATGGGCTAGGGGGCACTGTAGTTTAATGCTACAGTTTTTGGTCCTTTTCTGTTCCTGTAGTTAGAAGATGCAAGCATTGAGAGTTGAGTTTAAAACAGGAGGCTTAAGACACTAAAGGACTGTCTTAATAATTAATAACACCTTACATTTTCATGGCATTTTGCAGTTACAAGGTACTTTCACTTACGTCATCTTTCTTTCTAACAAATTGACATGTAAAAAAGGTGGATATTATCAATGTCCCGATGAACAGGACGCTGACGCTGAAGACAAACGAACCTGAGGCTCAGAGACTTTAAGCAGTTTTCTCAATGGTGCGGTCAGTAAAGTGTAATCGTCTTATTATTTGTATGTGGAATTTATGTAGGCATTCCCAGGAGATTTCTTTATTCAAAGAAATAAATTATAAATTACCCATTTATAGTGGCTCAGGTAAAGGTCTTCCCCAATCAAACTACGTTACTGAGCGTTCCAGAAAAAAAATACCTGTCTACATGGGCACAAATACGCAAGCGGAGAGTATTTGATAATAGAACATTCCACCCTCTGCCTGGTCTATAGAGGATTATTCCTGAAAGAGCAGCATGTAGCCTCTGGAGAAGTGTGGCATCCAAGAGGCAACTGAGTGTTCCATCCATGCAATGGAATTCTGTTCGGCCAAAAAAAGGAAGGCATCTGCTTTATTTAAAGGTGTATGCCCCACCCTTCTCCAGTTAAGGGTTAGCGGGAATATCAAGGCCTCGGATAGAAACAGTGCCTATTTCTGGATGGAAAACAAGTGATTTTTATTTTAATTTTATACTTTTTATTGTTTCCCCTAAAACTATTTGCATGCCTTATATTTATAAAGGAAAAAACTGCAAGTATTTTTATTTTAAAACAGAATAGCATCCAAATAAAGGCATAGCTGATGTTGGCTAGACATGGATTATGGACATGCTGGCTGTGCCTGAGAGATGCTTCTATATGTCATGTCCAGGAGAGGACCCAGCAGCTTGCAGGGACAGACCTGGTTCACACTCCTGACCTTTCTCTCTCTGTAAGCAGGTCTGAGAAGCTGGGGGATCCTGAGGGGAATCAGGTCACTGCTTGCCAGATAGTAATATACCTATCAGGATTAAAACAAAAGACGCCCTAAAACCAGTCACATATTTTGAGTGAAAACATTATGGCAAGAGGAGAATTTTCTCTCTGCTTGAATATCCGCGTAGCTGCCAGCCTGGATACTTCATCGCTGAGTCTTGATCAAAATTTTGTCAGAGTGGGGCGCCCTGGTGGTTCAGTCAGCTAAATGTCTGACTCTTGGTTTCAGCTCAGGTCATGATCTCAAGGTTCATGAGTTCGAGTCCTGCTTGGAGCTCTGTGCCAACAGTGCAGAACCTGCTTGGGATGCTCTTTCTCCCTCTCTCTCTCTGCCCCTCCCCTACTTGCACAGTCTCTGTCTCTCTCAAAATAAATAAATAAACTTAAAAAAATTTTTTTACAAAGTTTATCAGAGTAGTTTCCCTCCATAAGGATTGTTACTGCCTGACACACTACTGTAGACCTCTGTTTACCTACGTGTCTTCCCACTGGAATAGAATCTCCATGAGGGCAGGGATTTTTGTTTGTTGTTCACTGCTGTATCCACCATCCCTACAAGGGTACCCAGCACTTGTTCCTACTCAATAAATATTTGTGAATAAATGAGTGAACATGCTGAATACAACCATATTAGGTGTAACACATCATACTTTTCTATGTGCTTACAGTCAATTCTTTGAAGTTGATAGTGTTTGATGCAAAATGTTTACACAAATTGAACTTGTCCATGTTTAGCAGCAGCTGTTCTTAAATTCCACACAATACAGATGCCAGGTGGTACTGCAGGGCCACAGTTTGTGAGCTTGCTTGTCCTTTTGAGTTCCCACAGCCGAATGCAGCAGTAATTTAGCATTGAGTTAGCACAGCAAAGTTGCGTCTTCGGTCGCCTTCCCCTGAGCCTTAGTTTAGTACACTTTCATTCCTTACTATATTGCAGCAATAAAATTTTATCCAGGGTTCCTAATTCCAGGCTTGCCCAAATCCAATCCATTCTCCATATTAGATCATGATTATCTTTTAATAAAAAAAAACATTGTCAACTACACGTAAAATTAAAAAAAAATGAAGTCAAATAGGTCACATGGAGCCTAATTCAGTAGGAGTTTGTAGGCCATATTATAAGGATTTTGACTTTTTTCTGACTTATATAGAATGCCTTTGGAATAACTTGATTTGACATTAAAAAAAATTTTTAAATATTTATTTATTTTAGAGAGAGATAGAGAGACAGGGTGCAAGTGGGGGAGGGGCAGAGAGAGAGAGGAAGACACAGAATCCAAAGCAGGCTCTAGGCTCTGAGCTGTCAGCACAGAGCCCGATATGGGGCTCAAACTCAGGAATGGTGGGATCATGACTTGAGCTGAAGTCCAGTGCTTAACCGACTGAGCCACCCTGGAACCCCTGATTGACATATTTTAATGGGTTTACTATGACTGATGCATGGAGCATGGATAAAAGGGAGCAAGGGAAGATGCACGGTGATGATTTAGGAAGACTTTGTGATAATCTAGAAGAGATGGTGGTTTGGTAATGGTAGGAGCAGTAGAGGTGGCAAAACGTGGTCAGAGTCTGTATGTGTGTCAAAATAGGCCAATAGGTTTTCCTGTGAGTTGGATAGGTAATAGAAGAGAAATTAAAAAATAATAATAATATTGGGTCACAAAAATTTGGGGACTGAGCAATTGGAAGGATGGGATTTCTACTAACTGATATGGAGAAGGCTGTGGAAGAACATGCTTTGGGTGGGGGGATTTGGAGGTGGTCAATGTGGGGCATCCTAGTTTAAGATTCTATTGTATATTCAAGTGGAAACATTCTATAGAATTTTGGCTGTATGGGTCTGGAGTTCATGGGAGAAGTTTGGGCTTGATATTTAAATGTGAAAGTCACTACTTTATAGATGGTAATTAAATCCATGAGACCATATGATATCTTCAAAGGAGTATTCAACTTCAGAAGAGAAGAGGGTCCACACTGAGCTCTGGGACACTGTAAAAGCAAGAGGCCAAATATATGGGTACTTGGTGACTGAATATTTGTTGAAGCATAACAATTTGTTGAATGAATATTTGTTGACATATGAATGGAAGGCTCTTGATTTTAAGCTTGAGTTTGCCTTTGTCTGATACATCGCCAACCACTGTTAAAACAGTTTGAAAAGGGGAGAGAGACGTGATTGGTCAGTAAGAGAATGAATGCCTAGTTCAATTGATCCATGCAGTGTTTTGATGAATTTTTTAGATTGTATAGACACTGCTGAAACTCATAAATCATTTTTATTCCTAGATTGTCACTTGATGCTTCCATTGAAATTAATGCCCAGGGACCTTAGTCTGGAAAGTAAATTGCCTACAAGAAAAGAAGTGCTAATACTGAGCTGAGAATAAAGAAACTATTAATACTATAATATTCCAAAATTCTGTCTATCTGAATTTCTCTGACTTTGGAGATGTCCAATAAATCCCTTCTATATGTAGTCCTGCCTATTCTGATAGTCAGTTAATAGCAATTCTTTTACAATAATTAGTAACTAGCATTGGGAGCCCTGTTTGAATTCTTACCCTGGAACTGACTGTGGCCCAGGCATGTTTATTTATTCAACATATAGTCATTGGGTATTCATGTCCCAAGTACTGTTCTAGGTGCTCAAGACACACTGATGAAATTGCAGAAATCTCTGTCTACAAGAAGCTTACATTCTCTGGGATTCTGCTTATCAGCTTATCTTGTAGAATTTAGAACATCTTCTACCTTTCTCCATGCAGAGAAAAGGACCCATCCTTTATGCTCTTCATGGACTACACTTCTTTCAGTACAGTGGACATAAGGGAAGGGGCATGTCTACCATGGTCATGCTGCATCTAGTGTCTAAACAACAGCAGGCTTGCAATAAATATTTGTTGAGTGAGTAAATATCTCAAAAATCTTCTACTTCTAGATGATGTTCCATTCTGATCTTCCTGAGAATATAGTTATATTCTACCAGGAATGCCCTTTTGTCTTCCCCTTTGCCTAGATATTTATATTCACCATCCAAAACTGCTCAGATATTTGGTTTTCTAAGAAGTATTCCCTGGGGGGCATCTGGGGGAGCATAGTCGGTTTAAGCATACAACTCTTGGTTTCGGGTCAGGTCATGATCTCCTAGTTCATGGGATCGAGTCCCCACATCAGGTACTCTCAGCACAGAGCCTACTTGGGATTCTCTCTTCCCCCTCGGTCTGCCCCTCCCTCCCCCACACGCTCTAAATAAACAAACAAACAAACAAACACATAAACTTTAAAAAAAAAGAAGTCTTCCCTGGGTTTATGTCTGACTCATGTGTTCCCCTAATGAGCACTCACACATTCTTTACATAACTCCATTTAAAGTATCAGATTGGCTTTCAGTGACCTTTACAATTATCAATATCCCCCAGGTACAATGTAGGCTTCTTTGATGTCACAGAAAAAGTGAAATATATGTTAATTCCTCGAATGCTTTACATACTCTAGAAACATCGCAGAAATGTATGACAAGGACATGGCCTATCGCGTTAGTGACGAGAGTATAGCACTAACATCAAACATTGCCCATGATTTAGGAAGCAGCAAACTTTGCTGTGGTTGGAGACAAGGATCAGAATTACACAGAAAAGGAAGAGATGTCAAAAGTAATCTTAGAGAGAGAAATCCCAAAGCTCTGAGGAGAGGATAGCTAAGAACCAGAGGACTGATCAGGTATCGGGCAAGAGACAGATCAGGAATTTTGGGGGTAGGGGCGCCTGGGTGACTCAGTCAGTTAAGTGTCCGACTTCGGCTCAGCTCATGATCTCACGGTTGGTGGGTTTGAGCCTTGCATCAGGGTCTGTGCTGACAGCTCAGAGCCTTGAGCCTGCTTCTGATTCTGTGTCTCCCTCTCTCTCTGCCCCTCCCCCTCTCATGCTCTGTCTCTCTCTGTTTCTCAAAAATAAATAAATGTTCAAAAAAAATTTTTTTAAAGAAATTCATGGGTAGAGCAAATCAGGAGGCCAATATGGGAAGCAAGTACCAGAGTCAAGAACAGAAGAGAGTTAAAGCAGAGAGTAGTTCAGGGGAAACTAGACAAGCCCCTAGCTGCTCATATAGGTGGTTTTTATGAGTACATTTGCCCTGATTGATAGATAGTTCTGATTCCCTTATAATAGGAAGTATCACCAGCTTCCTTTCTGTAGGCTCTCAGACTATTTGCCTGACATGCCATTTCTATATCTTTCCCCCCAAAACCCCTCAAGAAGTTGTTTATTTATTTTTTTTATTAGATTGCTTTATGTCTGTGTAGATACTGTCTCCAAAAATGATGGAAACCACATCACAAGTTTAGTAGCACCACACTACGTAGTTTGGTGCCTCATTAAAAGGAAGTGAGATTATTATAACTATTATCATTATCACTGGCAAAAAAAAAAACATTAAAAGTAGTGATCCTAAATAACAAAGCATTGAAGTGTAATGCTTAAGCGACCACCCTACTCCAAAAAGCATTCAGTAGCTTACTGAAGGAGATGAAACACATATCCAAAAATACAAGTAAAAACAAAGGTACTATAAAGTAAACAACAAATGAACAATCTAGGACATGCATGTAAGGGTTTGGTAAAAGGTAAAATTATGAGATGGCTCCAGGCAAACCTGGAAAGCTACAGAGAAGGGGTGGAACCTGAACTTGGTCTTCAATATCAGTTCAGATTGATAAAATGCAGGAAAATTTTGCAAATGACTAAAACCAGGATGGGATTGTGAGTGATATGTCTGGGAGAGCAAGAACAAATTTGAATTTAAGGAGCAAGTTTCCTAAGAGATTTTCATGCAAAATAAATTTGGAGAGGAAAACACAGAAGCCCTGTTGGATGTGATCTCACATTCCAGGTTAAAGGGTTTTAATTTTATTTGACAGATAATGCAGGAAGTGTTTGCTGAATGAATACATGAATGAGCCTCAAAATGTTTCCAAGGACAGAAATATAATGATATGCCTCCTCCAAAGACATTTGGCGACACAATAACATGAGTTAATATATCTTGTATAGCAGGTTGAAAGATCTTATACACTCCAGAGGTTTCCAATTTTTCTTAAAATAAAATTCATTTATGGTTCCTGGGCAGCAATTTGAGAATCAGCTCTCTCCCCATCCAGCCCCACAACAAATGTGCTTGCAAACAAAATGGAAGAAGAAAACAACATCATATTGAATTTCTTCTTTTGCTTTAAAAAAAAAAAAGATCCTTCAAGATAAATTGAGTACAGCTCTAGTAAATTTGGATGCGTTAGGCCATGGACATTCCATTTTTATATATACTGTGATAATAACTATATAGAGTGAGCAGAGAGATGTGCAACTCTGCCCCACTGTTGCAAGAATTCACCAAGTAATTGAAAGTGTTTCCAAGTGTGCATAATTCTGTGCCTCCAGTCAAATACAGTAGATGGAAATTTGTTTGGCTTCCTCTGTCAAAATGTCTAAAACACATAAAGGAAATGTGTAAATGGAAAACAAAATATTACAGTTCCAACATTCTTTTAATTATGTCTCAATTTCAATCCTGGCTTTGCTCAAACATACTAATAATCCTAAGGGCTCATCTCGATCCTTCTGGTGGATAAAATGACTGAATGTGATTTTTACCCTTGACTCAAAAGTGTCAGTTCTGGAAATCTACAGTATTTGTCACCATGAATACCATTTAACTGCAGCAGTACCCAAAGGAACTCTGCACAGCCACACGTGAATAGGGCTTGGAGGAACTTAATTAATCTTGCTGTCACTTCCATGATGGTTTTCATTAGTTTTGCTGCTATCTGATCAACTGGTCTTCTCTGTATTGGAAATGGCTAGCCATAGCTTCTTGGGAGAGCACTTTCAAGAGGTAAACAAAGACTCACCTTTGTGGTCAGGAGCTTTTATGCAGATGGACATTATTACTGCTATTCTAATATGGAGGTAATCCTCACACTTTATATTTAAGTTACAAAATCACAGGAAACATAAATACCTCTTCTGTCCTGAACAGGAAAACTGCTTTAAAACCTATACACAGATTATATAATCTAAATACAAGATCACAATTTTGTTTAAATTGTTTTCACGAACACTGATGTTTAGTGCATTATCTGGAACTGTTCTAAACATGAATGTAATTCATAAGAAATCTAGACTTTTTCACGGACCCCTGGTAATTAGATTAGGTGAAAGTTGGATTTAATGATGGAATAAAAGAACCATTAAACCAATGGTAGTATCAGCCCTCTCTGTCATATTTTTGAAAGATTGGTTTAATACACGTGTATTTGAAATGTAATTTTATTTATATGCATTATTTTTGGCATTATTGTTTTCAATGCTGACCATAGTTTAATTTAGTAAAAAAAAAAAATTGGAATGACTTTATAAAATGTTATCACATTTTGACTACATGAAAGTCAATTCATACCTATAGCCATGGGGACCTAGAAAAGGAACTCACCAAGAGCCAACATATATGGCAGGCTCTGGTGAAGAAAACAAAAACGTAATGTGTTCCCTTTCCTCTTGTTTAGAAGCCTCCAAAAATAATCCCCAGTAATTCTTGTTTCCTAGCATTCACACTCTTGTATAGTCCATTCCCACTCTGAATAGAACTGTACTGTGTAACCAATAGGATTTTGCTGAAATGAACAAGTGTGACATTCAAAATTAGGTCATAAAGGCAAAATGAGTTCTGTTTCTCTCTCTTAAATCACACACTGTAGGGGAAGTGAGCTGCCATACTTTGAGGACAGTCGAGAAACACTATGAAGAAGTACACGTGGCAAGGAACTGAGATTTCCAGCCAATATCGAGCATCAAATTGGCAAATATCTGAGTAAGTTATCTTGGAAGTAGATTCTTCAACTTAGGTCAAGTCTTCAGGTGCCTGCAACCATGATCAACATTTTATTTATTTATTTATTTATTTATTTATTTATTTATTTATGAGAGACAGAGAAGGAGAGTGCAAGTGAGGGAGGGGCAGAGGGAAAAGTAGGGACAGAATCCCAAGCAGGCTCCATGCTGTCAGCACAGAGCCCAAAGCAGGGCTCAAACTCATGACCATGAGATCATGACCTGAGCCAAAATCAACAGTTAAATGCTTAACCAACTGAGCCACCCAGGTGCCCCCATGAATGCAACTCATGAACGTCTCCAAGTCAGAACCACCCAATAGAGCAACTCCCAGATTACTCACCCATAGCAACTGCATGAGATAAGAAACAGTTATTATTGTTTTAAGGTTCTGAATTTGAGGTAATTTTTTTCTATGCATCAATAGATAACTCATGCATCATAGCCTTAGCTTATAGCTTAAAATTATGGCAATGTGATGCAGATTTCAGTTGAGATAGAGGTAGACACAGGCCTTGAGGAGGTTATGTATTCCTTTGGGTCTTGGTTTCTTAATCCAAGAAATAATGGTGTGGGAATGAGTGAGGGTCACCAATGTAAAATCCCACACGGAGAAGTGATGGAAGTCACACAGCTGTACAGAGTGAGCTAGATATATGTTTATAGAGAGTGTTGGAGACTTTGGAGGATTGCAGAGTATCAACTAACAAGGGAGGGTCTGTTACTTCACTTCAATTGACTGTATGCCATGAGGAAATGTTGCCAGATTCTTCAATTTTTTCCAGTTCTTACTTTCTATGACTAAAACATTACACATTTGATAAAAATTTCATGCAACTTCAACCTGAAGCCATTGGTTAAAACTATGATTGAAACAGTATTTTCTTCTCTTTCTCTCTCTCTCTCTCTCTCTCTCTCTTGCATTTTCAAGTATCTTCAGGATTTTATTCAAAGATCTCTGTTGTTAAATTCATCTGTTTTGTCCTTCTTCCTTTTCACCGTTATCTCTATCCTTCTCTATATCACAAACTTCTACTGTCCATCTGCCAACACATATTCCTCCCTGCTTGGCATAATGCTCTCCTCTTAACTTTCTTAGCCTGCTTAAATGCTACTCATCCTTGATGGTCCATTCACATGGCACTCCTCCCCTAGGAGGCTTTGCCTGATTGCCAGTCACAGTTAGTGACTACTTTTCTTATACCTCAAGAGTAATGCTGCTTTATCTCTTGAGTCCCGCTAGGTATATGTCTCCCTGTTCATAGTGTGAAATCTCATTTGGCAAAATTAATGTCTCATTAATTTTATTGTCACTGAGCATTTTTACAACGTCTGTCTGCAACATACTGTCCAGATCTCCCTGAAATGAAAGACTTGTTGTTCACTCCTAGGAGTGCTGTAGACAGATGGCTTTCAACTGCAACATCTTTATTGTATCATCTGGTGGGAACTGCACTTCTAAGGTTTCACCTCTTTGTGGCAAACCATATCCAAGGATCAATGTGGGAGTAAAAAGGCCTGGCCATCTTAGACAAACTTGGGACAACTTGGTCAACTTGGGCCACTTAAGCTCTGAAGCATCCAACTATGTCTTTGCTTCTATATCACAGCTCAACTTCTCCCTCTCGCCACTCCTGTTCCTCTTCTCCCTTCCACAATGCTGACCTAGAGCATTCTCTAATAAACATCTTTCATTCTAACCTTCACCTGAGTCCGTTTCTCAGAGAACCCATCCAGTGACACCGCCATTGAGCAGATACTCAGTAAATGCTCAGTGTTATAAATTAAGTCCTAAGTCCCCACAGACAAACAAGACTAATTTCCCAAAAAAGAGAGTACAGTGATTCCCCAAGAAGCCTTTGAAATTGTTGGATAATTGTGAACGAAAGCCCACCTTTTACCCAGTAACTCATTGATTTTGGAATTAATGTGAGGAAAAGAAAGCCCAGAATTTAAATGAATGCCCTGGTCCGTGTACTCTGTCTGAGTAATGGTGATGGCTCAGAGCTGTCAGGTCGGCCAGGAGATATTCAATCATGATGCTCTCCTCTTTCTTTTCAACAAAGGTAATCACTCAGCATTTTATCTTTTCTAGAAGGTGTCATTGCTTTGAAAAGACAATAAAAGTATCTCAAGGGTTTCTATGTAGTGGAAATTTTTCTCTTCATTTTTAAGACAAAAAAAAAAAAAAACTAAAGGAGAAAAAGGCCCTAATTAATTTAAACATGAAAAAATACATTAGCTTGCAGGAATTTCATAATTTTAAAGTATAAAATTTCTTGAGAAATCCTTTCAAACTGAGTAATTTATCATGTTCTTTAGAGCCTACAATGCATAAGACATATCTTTTAAAATTACATTGTTTTAGTTAAATAACCAGACAATTTTTTCTGGAGAAAAGGGAAAAAAAATTGCCTTGGAAAAAATCTGTGATGCAGAGATATGTGTGGAGAGTCTACCCTGAAGAAACTATCAACAGTAAGGCCTTCTTAACCTCTGACTACATATCACCAACAACAGAACATGGACATGAACTGAGTGGTTTACCACCTATTTTCAAGTCCAATACTTAGTCTAGAAGTATTTAAGTGTTTTCATTTATTCACTAATTTGACAAATATTAATTGAACACCCATTTGTCAAGTACTATTCTTGGGACCAGGGATATAGGAGTGATCATGACAGATATTGTCCTTGGCTTCATAGAACTTCCAGTGTTCCAGAGGATGGAAAATTATAAAGGGATGTAGATCAATGGCTGCCATAATCTGTTGAGGTAGGCAGATAGGCAGAAAGGGAGGAAAAGGTGGGAAGTCAGGGAGGTTAGAGAAGGACTTTTGAGAACGAGACACATAAGTTGACGAGCGCAGGAAAATTTGGAATGAATCAGATGAAAATAAGTATGGTTAACAGCATGTGCAGAGGCCCAGAAGAAAAAGGAGCATGGGGACAAGAGGTGAAACATATTCAATAAGGAGAAGCAGGGAAAACTGGTATAAAATGAAATAGGGCTGGTAGCTTGGAGGCAATCATGAATTTGCAATAAAGATTTGGAAAACTACAAAGGCTTTAATCAAGAAAGTGATGAACCATATGGTTATAGATTCAGTTATAGAATAGTTAAACATTAACTATTCTATGGCAATAAGGCTCCCATATAATCATGTGACTGTGAAAAGTATATGCAGTAATTCTGTAAATCTCTGGTACAGGCAAGAATACTCCTTGTTTGGGTTTTCTATCTACGTTTCACCCAATGAAACACAGCGAGAAAGAACAAAAAAAAAAAAAAAAGAAAAGAAAAAGAAAAAAGATGTCTTGCATGGCTGGGCTCATCTAGTTGGGAATCACCAATTCAACCAGTTTCAGGGTAAATCAGATTTTTAGCTGTCATGGGAGCCGAGCATTGAATTAAAGAATCAAAACTTAATGGCTGATTGTTTGACAATTGACCCAGATTAACCTTCAAATGATGGAGGCTGTGCCACACAAATACTGGCACTGAAATTATATACATATATACATATATATATATACATATATATATATATATATATATATATACAGACACACACACATATTTTATATATTATATATACACATATATATATGTGCACACACATATGTGATTCATGGAGAAAAATGGGGAGAATGACACTTCAAGGCATATGCCATAAGTTTTTATGTTTATATGCAAGGAAGGTGTGGTATAATATTACATTTCTGGCTCCCAAACCCAATGTTTTTCAAGTATTTAATTCTCCCCTGCCTACAAATTTCCTAAATAACTTCTGTCATATTATAAGTGGTCCTGTTTTTTGAAGATCCTTGAGAACTGAAGAGTATTATTAGATTACCATTACCTAGAGTTGCCTCAAAGAAATAAAGAGACATTTGCAGTGGCCAGAAGTGTCTTGTTTCTTCTCTAAAGTTTCAAAAAATGAGTGTCTTTATAATCACAGTAGTATTTTCACAGAATAAGCTACTTATTGCATTTATTTCAGAAAAATATAAGCGTCCATTTCCAAAAGGTTATATATATATATAGATAGATATCTATCTATATCTATCTATATATATGTATATCCACATATATGGATATACATATATATAGATACATATATATGGCACCTATATACTGTATATATGTAATGTGAGTATGTGAGATTTTACTGTCTTACTTTCCTAGAAATGTAAGTCAGGAATCAATCTTGATGGGAAATATAGGATACTTTGACATATTTCCGGGTATCTGTCAAGGCATCCTCCTCTTTGGGGAAATTATTTTTTTCATATGAAATATGCAGGACTTACTCACCCTTGGACAAGACTGATTTGATTTGAGTGGCCTCTGAATGGGATTTTCTGAGACCTATGACTTGTATGACCTAGCTTGAAAAGATGAACTGAGACAATCATGTTTGTTCTCAAAAACATAAACTAAGAAATAGAGAAGGAACTTATAAATTGGTGATGGGTCCTGGAACTAGAAGGTCATATAGACTCAGGTCATACAGATTCATGTGCAAGATGAATAAGCACAAAAAGGTAAAAGAGAAAAAGAGGCAGACACAGAGAAGAGTACATGTGTTGGATGCTGGGTGGAAAGAGAGAGAGGCACATTCTTAAAGGAGGCAGCCTTTGATTATCCAATGGTTTCTTTTCCTATACACCTTTCCAGTAATCTCACCATCCCACCCCAGCCCCCTACAGGCAACGTTAATAAGTCTCTGTTCCTCCAGTAGTAATGTCTTTTATTACACTTTTAATGAACTGGAAGAGATTCAGTAGAGCTGACGTAGGAGGCGTCATGTTGAAGTATCGTATACTAGCCTTCAGACTACCCCTTCTCAAAAAGAGAATCTAAGGTGGCAGCATTGTGAAGAAGGGAAAGATGGCAGTCCAGGTTAAACAGAAAGAGTCAGTCATGCTGGGGGAAATTCAGAGCATTCAGGGAGTGAACTGAGAGTAGTTACGGGATTAATAATAATGGTTTCTAAAAGGAAAAAAATAATTGCTGTACCTCTTTAGGTCAAAGATGTATTCTCTTCCAACCTTCATTTTCCAGTCATATTTTGTGAAGATGTACATGTAAACAGTAAGACTAAAAGTTTTTGACACTTAGCCTGTATTCCTTATATTTTGTAAAACTTTTTTTAAGTTTGTTTATTTATTTATTTATTTGTGTGTGTGTGTGTGTGTGTGTGTGTGTGTGTGTGTGTGTGAGAGAGAGAGAGAGAGAGAGAGAGAGAGAGAGAAAGAGAGAGAGTTCCAAACAGACTCCACGCTGTCAGTGCAAAAGCCCAACACCAGGCTCAATCCCATAAACTGTGAGATCACGACCTGAGTCGAAGCCAAGAGTCAGACACATAACTGACTAAGCCATCCAGACACCCTTATATTCCTTACATTTTCATATATTGTTTTCCTAGTAATCACAACCTCTTCTATTACCAGAGTGATGAATAGAATTCGTTTTTGTCAACCAGATAATTTCCTACCTGTTATGGATGAGAGACATGCCTATTGAAATATCAGGACCCCAAATCATGACTTTGGCCCATGTATTGAGGTATGTTCAGCACACTTTCTAGAGATGAAGTTGTGTTTTAATGAATAGTCGGAGTGTAGCATATCATTGGCCACAAGAAACATGGATTCATTGATTCTCTTTTTTAAATTTCTGGCAGTTCACAATAAATCTGCTATAAGATGCAAATCTCAGGGTAGATCTTGCAGGCGAACAGAGAAAATGTTATTAAACCACTATGGGACATCAGTTATGGGATGGAAGATAGGAGAGAATTAAGTAGTAAGGACAAGAAGAGTAAGTTAGAATAAAGGAGATTTAAAAGATGATATATCACATAGAGTAAAGGTAGAGTCAAAGGATTCAGTGAGTTAGAAGGCAGGGTAAAGCAGTGAGATCCTTGAAGTCAAAAACACAGAGCTAAAATTATATTCACTAGAAATATAATTTGTAGTTGAACTAGTGTACTTGAAAGGATTTGTGGTTACGGGTAAGGAGGTCATCCAGATGGGGTTCTATTAATATAAATCTTACCTAATCCAATACTTGGTTCAAGTTATGGACTCAATGATCATATACACCGTAGCTATCAAATACAAGATCTTTTCAAATCTAATCTTTTCTTTTTACTCATGGAAAGAGTGTATGTACAAACACCCCCCTCCCTGCCCACACACAACCTAGGTACTTCTGTCCAAGCCTAAATTGAAACAGAATTTGGTAGAAAATATTATCAGTTGAAAGCCTTACAGAAATGACAGTTCTCAGAATACGAGAATGGTATTGGACAGCTGCCTTTAAACAAGACTGAAACTACATACGTTTCTTATGTCTGTACAATTATTCTGCAGAATCCAATGACTGATATGCCATTGTTCCCTTTCTAAGACTCTCACCCTTTCCTAATATCATTTATCTGAAGAACAGAAGTATTAGTTAGATTATCAGTTGTCCTTATAGAACATAACATCAGAGCAAAGGGAGATGGAAAGACTTACAGGTTTATCCAGGCCATGGGGAGAGCCTTAGCAAAACTCCTATCTTACATCCTTAATGTTTATGTCATTAAAATTTACCGTCCAACTCATTGGGAGAGTGTTGGACAGATATTGCCAAGATTGAGGCACTCATTTATTATTACGTAACCTCAAAATTCCAGTGAAACTGCTTTATTCCCAAACCTGGTTTTACAGTGTTCAATTGTAGAAATTCTACACATCTTAATTAAGGTGCTGGTTAAATGGGTATATTTGTCAAACTAATCAAACTTTAAACTTAAGAAGTGTGTTTTTATTAAATGTAAATCATATTAAAAAAATAGAAATGGAAAAATAAATGGTAAATGCATATGCATGCAGGAAAGAGTTGGATAGAGTAAACAAAGGTTTGAAAGTTGGAGTTAGCAATGAAATATGGACAGAAAAATTAAAAAAAACAGAATGAACCTTAAATATCTAACAGGCTTGGACCAAGACTGTTACAACACCAGGAACAATGGGCCCCTTGGGCTTGCTGGTGAGGCAGAATGCTATAGAAAGAGCATGGGTTTGGAGTAACATTGACCTAGGACTGAATCCAAGCATTGCCACTCAGCAGCTATGTGACCCCACGAAAGTCACTTAACCTTTTGAGATTCCATGTCATCATCTGCAAATGGGATAATAATCCCTATTTCGCTTTGTGGTTTTGAATACTTGGCTTATATTGGTGTTTAATAAATAGCTGCTATCATCATTATCATCCATCATCTTGATGACTTAATATTAATTTCTGTAAATTTAAAATATAATAATATTAAAAAGAAATACACCATTTTGTGCTTTTATCTCTGACAATTTCAGACTTCTTTAGGCTTCTCTTCCCTATAGTGGGTTTTTCTGTTAAAAGCAGGGGTCAAAAAGAAGTAATACCTTTAAAAAGAGAGCCCGATGGAGGGCACCAGAGTGGCTCAGTCGGTTAAGCATCCCACTTCTGCTCAGGTCATGATCTCACAGTTTGTGAGTTCGAGCCCCTCGTGGGACTCTGTGCTGACAGCTTGGAGCCTAGACCTTGCTTCGGATTCTGTGACTCCCTCTCTCTGTGACCCTCCCCTGCTCTCACTCTGTCTCTCTGTCTCTCTCTTGGTATCTCTCTCTCAAAGAAATAAACATTAAAAAGAGAGGCCAATGGGACACTGTGATGGAAGCAAAGAAGGGGACAGAGGAAGTGAAGTCTCAATCCCATGCTTTTACAAAGCCCAGAGACAAGTTAAAAGGAGATAGTAATTCCCAAGAAGGATATTGTAGTAGGTACAGAGATGAGGAGGAGTGGACTGACTTGAGAACTACTGAAAAGATCTTGTTGCCTGTGTAGACAGGTGATGATGTGTGATGTGGGGTGATGAAGGAGTGGGTATGATTAAGAATCATTTAGGGTTTTGATTTTTTCAGATCAGTGACTGTCCTTGATATAGGGACTTGGGGAACTTTGAAGAAGCCCAGTTTAGGGAGCAAAGTTAACAGATTTGGATAAGATCTTGGTGTCACTTTGGAAACAAGGAAATGGAAATGACTTCAGGCAGTTGAAGAATAGGTCTGAAACTGAAAAGACGGATTTCGGCGTCTTCAACAACTGACTCCTTCGGGAAACAAAGTCCTGATTTATAGCCTTTGCCAATATCCATGGTGTGGATGCTCCTACCAAGACACCGATTTCATGGTATAATACAACCAGCATAGCTGCAAGGTTTATTTATTTATTTTGAGAGGGAGAGACAGAGAGCACGAGCAGAGAGCACGATTGGAGGAGGGACAGAGAAAGAGGCAGAATCTGAAGCAGGCTCCAGGGTCTGAGCTGTCAGCCCAGAGACTAATGCAGGGCTGGAACCTCGAACCGTGAGATCATGACCTGAGCCAAAACTGGACACTTAACCAGCTGAGCCACCCAGGCGCCCTGAACCAGCCTAGCTTCAGAAGAGATGTGCATAGCTAGCTGGCTCTTGCCAGGGGTGCTAGCCAGCTGTATCACATACAGGGTGATTCAAGAAGCAAGAAGTAACCAAAGGCATTAAGTATCCATGGGAAGTGGAGTAAATTTCTCTGGAGGAGGGATGTTTTCCGCAACTCTTTTGCTTCTGATTCACTTGTGTTTCTTTTTTTATTTACTCTTTCATGCAGGGTTGCTTAGTGGTTGCAGGAAGACTTGACATCTGTTCCTTAAATCATCTTGGAGCCTTCATTGTTGGCATCTGCAACACCTGCTATGTCACGAGGTCATTGGAAGGTGAGAGTAAATGAAGGATACCTTCTCCTTACTACAAACGGGGGTGGGCAAAGGAAACTGCTTTTATAGCTCTGTTATCCTCCAAGTACTCTAAATTCTCAATGAGCCTATTTCTACCTGTCCGATGTTCTCTTCCTTCTGGCCATCTGCTTCAGCAAATAGGATGCTGTATGTTATCTAATTTCCAAATTTAAATCCATGATTTTATCATGACGTTTTTGGTATCTGTGCATCGTTTCCTCTTTCACATATGTTTCTGTCCCAGAAATATTGATCCTAAAATATTTGGGGTTTTCAACGACTAGGGAATAATTAATAATTTTTCACTGATAGAAGGATATGATGATTCCAGAGTACATTTCTGGATTACCTAAGCTAAAAATGATACATTCTTTTCTAAAGTTCATTTTTTTAAATGGCATTTCTCACTAATTGTAAAATTAAGATATGATTTTGTTAAAGAATTTGGAAAATTCAGAAAAAAGAAAAGAAGGATCCATAAATCATACAAGAATATTAATAGTATTTCCTTTCAGATAGTCAACTGGCATACAGTTTATATTCGTGATGGCATGTTTTGCTTATATATTAAATATTTGATCATATTTCTTTGCATTTTGAAATTATGTTTAGTAGCAACGTCTTCCCCATGTCATTAACATCCTGCAAAATGTAATCCTAATTGTTGAACAATATCCTCTGTTATGAGTGTATCACATGTATTTAAACACTATTTTCATTTTGGACACTTTAATGGTTTCCAAGTTTTCCCTATTATAAATGGAATGGCAACGGACATCCTCTTCCATTATTTTTTGTGCTTATTACTCACTGCTTCCTTGGATAAAGTCCTAGAAATGCAATTACTGGGTTAAAGGGTAAAATTGCTGCAAGGAATTTTGGTACATAGTGTTCAATTGTGCTCTCAAATGATTATACCAATTTACAACCACATCAGCACTGTATGTAGTATCTATTTTCACTCCACCATTGCCAGCATTGAATATTATCTTTAAAAAAGATATGTATCTTTAAAAAAGACACATGTGTGTGTACGTTTGTGCCTGTGTCTGTGTGTATATCCCATTTTATAAGCAATAACTAGTATTTCATTATTAGTTGCATTTATTTTTCTTTTATTAAGTAGGTTAAAGTTTTTTTTATAGAAGAAACGTGTGCGTGTGTGTGTGTGGGTGTGTGTGTGTGAGAATTTCTCTTCTGATCCCTTGCTCATTTTTCTATTGATGTTTAGCATTTTACCTTACCCAAGGAATTTGATGCAATTTAGAGGTAACTGAAATAATAAACTTTATTTGAGCTCCTGGAAATATAATTTCTAAATGGAGCCTCAGCAGTTACCATAAAAGGGAAAATAAAGCTAAACTATGAAAATGATGTTTACAAATCATAATTACACAAAGCAAAAAGAAACATTATCGTTTACAGCTATTGAAACCCCATGAGCAAGGTGCATTTGCTATCACCTTGGGCATATACTGAAGGCGTTTTCTTCTGTGTATGGATGCAGTTGGATTTTAGACTGAAGACAAGATTCAGAAGGGTTCCCAGGTCCCTTTCCATCACTGCTGAACAGAGGTGCAGCAGAATCCTTGCAAACAATTGCTGTGAGCTTCAGATATGATTTTCTAATTCCTCCTTGGCCCCCAAACATGGTACTTCCTCAGTCTTTTCCCCACATGGGATCATGTTGCCAATAATGTCTTTGGGATGAATTTGAATTCATCAGGCTTGAATTTAATTACATTATGTAAACTAGAAAATGTCCCCAGTAGGCTTTGAGGGAATAGCTTCTGTATGCAATTGCAACGTCCTGTTTTGTTTAAAATATTTGCATTTTGATAAATCCACTCTGACTCCAAACCCTTTTTTGATCTTTGTCAAGAACTCATTTTCATCACATCGGCCTGAATTGACTTTTTTTTTTCTTTAATAAATATTCGCAAAATGTTGCATAAGTCCTTTTCTTCTGGTCCACTTTCCTCCCCAAATGCCTCTCCCTTTACCCTAGTTGAGGCAGGATAGTGAGAGGAGACAGACAAAAAAGCATCATGTTTATGAGTTATCCCAGGATGACAGAAGTTCACAAATATTGATCCACTCTGAACAGAGTAATCTTACTGCATGGGGAAGAAAGACTTTCAAAGTAATCAAAAAGGGAAACAGGGATCATTTGAAACACTACAGGGACTTCATACACGGGCTCCACATATGATGTCTGTGAAACTGTTCATACGGATCCCCCACTGTAGATGTACTCATTGGCTCCAATTTTTCTTCTGCCCCCATACCCAAGCCCTTTGCCATATAACAGTGGAGTTTCTGCCTCTAGAGGCCATAATATATTTCAACCCCTGCCTTATATTGGGCTTGGGTTTGTGGCCAGTTTCAATTACTGGAATGAGTATGCCGTATTTGAACCTAGCTCCCTCATGCCTCTGATACCACCATGAGAAGAACCTATTCTGGCACGCCTGCTGGTCGAAGGAGAATGAGAGACATGTGGAACAGAGACAACCCACCTTGCTTAAAACCTGCAGTGAGAAACAGAGCTGCTAAGCAATCCCAGCCTGAAGCAAACCTATCCAGCTGAGCCAAGTCTAGATTAGCTAAACCCCAGCCGATATGCAGCATGTGTCAAAGAATAAAGATAATAAGCAATTGCTGTTTTGAGTCAATGAGTCCTGGGACGGTGTGTTAAACAGCAATAACAAACTAATAAAATACCCTTAGAAGCTTTACCAACTTAAAACTTACACACTGGAAGCAAAAATTAAAGTTTAAAAACTCCTCAGATGGGCAGAGAGCCAATCAGCACCCTTCATTTAGGAATGGTGATGTCCAACGTCCTCAGATTCTTGTTTACAGCTCCTGATGTGTGGCTCCCACTAGAAGCACTTCTGTTTGTTGGCTTTCAAGGAAGCATTTCTCACTACAAATACCCCTTCCCCCACCCCCGCAACACACCTAGTCATTGCTCTTCAAAGCTGTGCCCAATGACTTCACTCCTTTCCTACACACAGAGATGCAAAGAGCCTGAGTGAAAGGCGGTGACGGTTGAGTTCAGAAATAAAGCAAGCCTTCCCATTTCCTATTCATCTCACAGGCATAATCTAAACATTGAAGCACTCTGTAGTCAATCAGGCAAGCTCTCACTGCCAGCTCTTGAAAGATGCAGGGAAACAATTCTGATTCAGGGCATGGCTCATGAGAAACAAAATCTACAATCACAGAAAAAAAAGTATACATACACCTGTGTCAAATGAGGCTGAGAAATCACACCTCTTACGTTTGTATCATTTCTATTTCTCACCAGAGAAAAGAGGATCACATTGATTGATTTTATAATTTAATTAAAAATAAATTTAAAAAGCCAAATCTAAATCCTGCCATGGTCATGTTGTGACTCAGTTTTACCAAAATCAATAAGCCACTTGTGGCTAAGTGCTTTATAAACGGTCAGCAAACTCAAGGGAAAATATCATGATGAAAAGACTATTTTAATAAGACAAAATCACTGTCTGGCACATAGTCTGGAACATTACTATATGTGGACCAGATCCTATTAATATCCCTGCTTTTCTAAGGGCAACAAACCTAGGCTGTTTTGTTAGGCAGAACTACATCTTCCCCATGGAGAACCAGGTTGGGAAAGAAGGTATTCTTTTAGCAACCCTCAGTAAGTGCTGATCTGGTGGCTGACGTGGACAGAGGCAGACCACTTTTAGCCTGGAGCAGAAAAACGAATCAGCCAGTCATAGCTGGGACAAGTTGAGGCTGGAACTGCCTAGGAATTAGCCACCTGCACACATTACCTTCTCAGCAATGACATGGCTAAGAGCATCAGTGTCATTAAGCACGGCTGGGTGTTTAAGGACAGAAACATTCCAAATGCTCTATATTCTGTGCAACAAAACTGAGCAGATTATGCAAGTCAAATCAATTTCTATCTCAGTGATCATAAGCCTCAAAGGTTTGTATTTGGAAACATATCTAAATAGCCCATGTGGAGAAATGTATTTACTTTTCTCTGCTTTTTTAAAAGTGTGTGGAAAAAAACACTAAAAAGGGTTGATTATTGCCTTTTTATACATTGTATGGCCCGAAGCATAATATATAGTTTATTATACTATGGATATAATAAAAAAGGCAATTTGGGTGCCTATTGTAATTAGCGAATTTATACAAGAGCTATTTCTCTGAACATTAAAAAAAAATTTTCTGACTTTCCATTTCTATCTCAGAGAAAAGGAAAGGGATGGGGAATTAGCATTGCCTGCCTTCTGAAAGACAGCCACTTTACATATGTAGGTTGATTTAATACATCAAAGTAAAAAATCTGCGACCAAAGAATCAGTAGAATGCGAAGCACATACCCATTTAGAACTGCAAGGTTTCAGGTATCTAGATGTGTTTGTATTAGTTTCTGAGCATGGCCTTAGATTTCGCAGGATTTTATATTCTGTTGAAAAGGATCTACTGACTCAATTGTTCAAAATAACGTTTTTATTCTTTTGTTTGTCCTCACTATATATTTCTTTACACTTAGTCCAAAAATGAAATTTACATCTAAAAAAAAAGAGACTCAGAAGGCTCTAAATGTAATTTCCAGCCATTGTCTTAAGAGGCTGCCTTTTCACAAAGAACAGAGAAAGATGGAGTTATCTATTATGTTATGTGAAAGTGACTTTCAGGATTAGACTAATATATTAGTGAAGAGCACACATGCACATAGACATAGACACAACCATCTATAGAGGAAGTGAACACTTCTGGAGAATCAACACTAGTAATAACAACAAACGTATAACACTTAACCATGTGCCAGGCACTGTTATAAATACTTTGCTTCTATTAACTATTTTAATCTTCCTAACAATCCTATGAGACAAGTTTCACACGTTTCAAAGGAAACGAGCTGCTTAATAGAGCGCTCACGGCCAAAGTGAATGCTAGATGTAGGCCAATACTCTCTTTGCAACTTCCACCAGGGGACTCATGTCACAGTTTATAGAGTCTTTCTGACATTTTCCTCCCTTCCTCACCTACTTTAGCTTCTATTGCACAGCCTGTGTATTCTTCTGTGTCAATCTCTTCCAAATATGGATATAATATACATTTGTGTTATTTACTGATATTATTTATTTTCTGAAAAACACGAATATGTTCTTTCTTAATTTTAATTTCTTTAATTTTAAAACATGAGACTGTTATCGATCTGAATTTGTTGAGTATTTACTTTTTCTTTCTAGTTAAGATACGTTAGGAACCAATACTAGTTAACACATAAAAGTCCTGCTAAGGCACACAGGATCTTTCGATTGAACTAAGTCCACAGGTGCAGCAGTAGGGGCCCTAACAACATTCTGGTTGGAGTAACCACAGGATCTCTAGGGAGGCTACTGCATTGTCCTCAAATAAACCCTTTTTTCTTCAACTTTCACTGGAGGGAACATTTTCTGGAAACTTCTCCATCAGGTGGTCAATAACAATACTCAGGTAGTAACAACACAACAATAGCAAAACCAAAGACTTCCTGTGAGGTCCATCTAGCATGACTGGTGGCTGTTTATTTCCAAAGCTGTCATGGAAATACTTTAGACATAAGAATCTGAAGCAATAGATTTTAGATCAACCATACTTGAGAGATTTTGAGGCAATGGCTTTAATGGGTTTCCCCAAGTTGGGATGGAGAAGCTAAGAGATTATAACAGAGAGGTAACCCAGAAGAGACAGGTAAGGTTGGCTATACCAAACCTTCCAAAAATGAAAGGAAAGGGTACAAGATAAATATGAAGTCTAGGAATAGGGTAAGTATCACTTTCGTTGAAAGACAGAGAAGGAAGAAGGAAAATAGTGGACTTCTGGAAGAGAGAAAATAAATAACTGAACCTTTCCATGGAAAATATTGTCAGAAAGAATGGGAGGTAGAAATCTGAAGGTCCCTTGCCCATGTAGAATGGGCAGTCTCTCCACATCTAAAATAGAGACACTGCACAAAATAAACTCCAAAAATTACTGAATGATTTCAACTCCCTCTAGAGTATCTGGAAGCAAATCATATACAGGAAATATTAAATATATTGAAGTTTCTTCCAAAGAGTGTCCTATTCTTGAGTGCCCATACAATATGTAATATTTTGATAAAACAAATACGTTTTGTGTTTTTTTAATAGAAAATGCTTTGAATAACACTTCATTTACGAGTCATTTGGGGTAAGTGTTCCATGAATCTCGTCTCTAATAATACCTCATATAAGTTCAGGCCAGAGAATGACTAAAGATTCTTTGCTGTTCTTGACGACATAAGCCAGACACCTTGAGCAAACCCTTAAGTCTTATTATTATTATGACTCCTAAACTCATAATATCAAAGGTTATAAATATCTACACAGCATGGCTTTTAGAGGCTCATCCCTTTGCCAGGCAGAGAAAAGATTTTACAAGCAGACCTCTAGCCCGCAGGTCAAGATGAATCAAATAACTGATGTCCCAGCAATGGCATTTGACCCAGAAAAAAAAAGCTAGAGCTATAAAGTGAAAGCTGAAAGGACTAAATGGGGATGGAACAACTTTCCATCAACTTTCATCACTCCTCAAACTGATGAAAATTGCCTCTATCAATAAAATAGGCACTTCACTTTCACGGCTTTTTCTGTCTCCATCCAGGGGGAAGATTCACCTGTATCATTTACCCCACACTTTTTGCTCCTTCTCTTTGATGATGAGGGACATTTCATGGCATGGAGCAAAAACTGAAGGTCTTTCATCATCTACTGCACTGTTAGCATAATTCATTCAGAGAAGACACTGCCCTGCTTCTCATGGAGATAAATAGCTACTACTGTAAGGGCTGTGCATACGTGCCTGTCAGTTTTCAGTATCCTGGGCAACGTTTAGTGGTACCTACCACGCGGAGGGCACAATGTGGGCACCTGTCTTGATGAGGCATCAACATAAAATCTCCAAGCTTGGAAAGGAGAGAAATGGTCTGTCACCTAGAGGGAACTTAGGGATCAGATAATTTAAATATGTCTTTTTTAAATGAGGAAAGAGAGGGGAAAATGGGAGCTGGGCATTGAGGAGGGCACTGGTTGGGATGAGCGAGCACTGGGTGTTGTATGTAAGTGATGAATCATGGGAATCTACCCCCAAAACCAAGAGCAGACTGTATGCACTATATGTTAGCTAAGCTAACAATAAATCATATTAAAAATAAATCAATCGGGGCACCTGGGTGGGTCAGTCCGTAAAGAGTCAGACTTCAGCTCAGGGACTAAATGGGGACTCACTAAATGGGGACTCATGATCTCGTGGTTCATGAGTTCTAGCCCTGCATTGGGCTCTGTGCTGACGGCTTAGAGCCTGGAGCCTGCTTCAGATTCTGTCTCCCTCTCTCTCTGCCCCTCCCCGACTCGTGCTCTGTCTCTCTCTCTCTCTGTCAAAAATAAATAAAAACATTAAAAAAATTTAAAAAAAAATAAAGTAAATAAAAAAATAAATAAATCAGGAAACTGAGGCTTGGAAAGATTGAGGTTTGTTCAAGGCCACTAGGTGACTCAAGACAAATGAGCCTCTAATTCAGGACCTTTTCGTCTAGACTCTGACAATTTTCATTTTCATACATATGGGTCAATCATCAAATTCATTTTATATTTCCTTTTCCAGCCTCTATTTAAGTCTCTCCAGATTTACTAACTGTGGGGCTATGAGCAGGATACTTAACATCTCTGAAATTATTTCCTTATGAGTTAAAACATGTACCATAAAATACATCATTAATATAACTGTATTCTTCTTAGGATTGGAGAATTGAAGTAGACAACACTATTAGAAAACATGGTCTATTACTTACATAGCAACTATTTGATAAAAGTTACTATCCTACCATCACTCTTTGGATGAGGGTGATAAAATGCAGGTTATGGTATATTTGAGCAGAGGATGAGAGGGAAGGTAGAACAGGAATTTGATTTAACCTGTTCACTTCATATCCTGGGATAATACATTGTCCTACCTGAAAATACATTATGCAGTTATAATTGCATTCAGACTTACAGAAACACGACTTAGTTAAAATATCTATGCCTCAACTGCATGTCCGACTCAGCCCTGATCCTCACGCTGTTGTTTTGCTTGATTTACATGCTTAGTAACTGATCATTATTCTTTCTGATCTTCGGCCCAATATTTCAAGACCAGAATAGGAGGGGAATGCCATATTCCATTCTCCTAAATGTAAGTTACATTTAGGGACACTCGTGTATTGTGATACTCTGATTGTATCACAGTGGGTTTCTGAAACAACCTGACAAATGAAGGACCTGGATAGGTAGCGAACAAACCATTAACGCAAAGTTGAATGGGTAACTTTCATTTAATCAAGGCTTCTATTAACAGATATTCAAAATTGAGCTCTTCTGGAGAGTGTCAAACATTCCATGGGAACAGTGGAGAGAGAAGAACCTGAAAAGAGACCTTTCCCCAAAATTATCCAAGTAGGAGAAAGCAAAGAGCACCTTTTCCAAAGAAGACGCTTAGATATTGCTACACACCAGCATTTGGCAAAATGCTTTTCAGAGAGTGCTGTGCGTAGACTATCCATCTTGAGCATAAATTGAAAAACTCATCCTCAAATATCTCAGATGCTCTAACAGCACAGTTTGATGTATAAGTCCTGAGCTTTGGGAAAATCCAGCTGTATCATTTTACTCTGAACCAGCAGTTCCTCCCACCTTGCTCCCACAGCATCAGGCTTCTCATCTGGCTTTTCTGAATCCAAAAGGGGCACCGTTACAGAAACACAAAGGCACCCGCTAAAATATGCTATTCAGTAAAACAAGTGAAATAAAATAAATAAAATAAAATAAAATAAAATAAAATAAAATAAAATAGCAGCACTGGAAAAAGCTAGGTGATCTCCTCCCTTACTATTTATTTAAATAAGACAATATTCAGAAGCTTACAATATGGCTGCAGAAAGTTAAGCTTTTCCTAAAATTTCTTGATCGACACCCACTTCCTATGACCAGACTAAAAATATAGCATGTAAGCAAGCCTTCCAGAAAGAAAGTTGTGGCATTGATTTTTTTTTTCCCCCTCCATTCCTCTTTTTCTATCAGACTTCATAGACCACAGTACGGTGTTATCAGCATGGCCAGACTAATTCAGCAGGCAGTCAGGTTCTCCCATACACGCGCTTATCAGTCTCCTGTAAGAACTTTGTCATTTAGTGAACTATGGGTATTAGAACTGAGTTACTGGGAGTAAACTCTGCCAAAAATAGAACTTTAAAAATCAACCTATAGAGAAGAAGAATGTTATTATGGCTTCAAAATCCATACATTTAAAAGGAAATTATAATCAACCATACGATGGATATTCTTAAAAATGTAATTGTGCTTTCCTAGCCAACTCTCAGCATGGGCTACTTACTTACTTACCTAAAGATCTACCTATTGGTGTCACATTTCTTAACACCAGCATAATCATATTAACCATTTTGTTGTCACCTGGAGTTTCTAAGGTGATGTCACCTCTATTCTGTATTGCTTAAATATGGTTATTTAACATACAGATTTCAGACAAATGGAAGTTATAAATAAGTTTCAAACAGTCTACTTTTATGTTTTGTGTAAATGTGTACACTGCGTGTATAGAGATAAAGAACCAGAGAAGGGACCAGGGTGGTGGAGAGTGAGTTCCTACTTCACGCATGAAATTTAACAGGGCCCCAAACACCTCAGGAATCAAGATACAAGGTATTTTTTTAAAATCAAAGTCAATGCAAAAAAAAAAAAAAAGCCATAATGAAGAAAATACAAAAATTTTAAATAAAGACATAAACAGGCTTCCTCATTTTGCCACCTGCCTTAGGCCCCAATATGGCTCCACGTGGCACTGTCACTGATCGTAATCGTTATTTAAAACTTTCACATTTTGTTCATCGTGGGTTCTTTTGCATTTTAATTTTGAAAGATATTACACTACAATCTTATATATCTCAATTACCGAGTTTTTGGCAATCCCTTAAATTCTCTGACCGAGGCCTCACTCACCTCACCCTCGTCTGCCCTAAAGGAGCTGCACAGGCAGGCTGGATGCTACAGGAGTTAGCTGTGTGTGGTACCACCGCTGACCCGAGAGAGTCGAGTTGTGGAAAATGAGGGTCAGAGCAATTTAGTAACTTGCCCAAATCACCGAACTATTTAAGAGGGCAGCTAGCATGTGACGCCTGGTCTGGGTCCCGCCTGAGCCCTACATTTAACCACTCTGCTACACTGTTTCTCCCTTTTATTAGGGTTATCACAACATAACAACAAATTCAATTCAACAAACACCTAGTAAGCACCTACCCATACATTATGGCACTTTGCCAACCATTTAAAGACAAATAGGACACATGTCTTGCTTCAGTGTAGTCAGGGCCTGATGAAGCACACACAAATCTACTGGACTATTATGTGTGACAATTGCCTCTTCCCCTGCCTAGCCTCCACTCACCTAAAAGGAACCTAAAAGTACTTCATTTGCATAGGGGATTAACCCCGATGTGGGGAAGGGATGGAGCAAAGCACAGAGCTTGGAGCATATCATCTATCTCAAGTGTCGGTACTTTAGGATATTTTTTTTACATGCGACTTTATTTCATCTTCATAGAATCTTCGTGGATGTTCATGTCTTTATTATTCTAACAAAGAATTTGGCCAAGATTCATAATCTACTCAACATTGCAAACATACATGACAGAAAGGGGATTTGAACTCCACTCTTTCTGGCTTTCCTTTTCTATAATTTTTGACGGAGAACTTTCTATAAGCTGTCCCAAGTGCTACGTGTGGCCCCACTGACTATGCTAGGAAGGACAGGGCACTGTGTCCCAAGCACGGTGTGCCACTTAATGACCTGACTAGAAATGTTTTTGACAATCTTAGTTCAAGAAAGCCAAGAACAGCTTGAGAGAACAGTACTTCTCTAGGGAAGTCAGGATTTTGTGTGTGTGTGTGTGTGTGTGTGTGTGTGTGTGTGTATGTGTGTGTTTAATCTTCATTGTTTGCTTTGGCATATTTCGGAATTTAAACATATACAATTCACAGCAAATGGGATATAGCGCCTCCAGCAAGAATTATTCAAAAGGCTTTAATCAGAAATTTTGCTCTCATTCCCACTGCCCTGAAACCACATAGCCCATCTTCACCAGTGCATTATCTCTGAATCAATCTATGCAGGGCCATCAGTGAGAAAAACAACTTTGCAATACCTCCCATTGTGCAAAAACTAGGATCTGAAACAGTATAGCAACAGTACTGACAGAATAATAAGGCCATTTATACTTTTCTATTTGGTAACTCATAAAACCAAGTTGCATCTAAGTAATTTTTTCAGCATTAAGCTTTGCCCTGTCTGTGGACATATGCTAATGAATGAAATGAAATTATTATTATTTTTTGTATAAATGAACCTTATCTTTTAAACCAGAAACAAATTCCTAAGCTAAATCTCCAAATATATTTTCCTAAGCCCCTATGAAGTGGTTCATTATGTTATTTTAGGAATTGTGCTACCCAAAAGAAAAGAAGAATAAACGAAAGAGAAAATTTTGCATTTATTTAAACCTAATAATAAAACATAGTGGACTGAACACGTGTTTATCTTCCTTCTTGCCTGAAACCATACACACTTCAATGACAGCAAAGAATAAGAAAAGTATTAATCCATGAAGGCAAAGAAATAAGATGGGGAATGACGATATACAAGTGATGACAGCTCATTTTGGAAGATAGGGAATGGAGGGGAAAAATACATGACGTAGCAAAGTAGGAGAAAGTGAAACTAAGTGTCCAGAGAAGATAGTGATGAGAGAACAGCTTGTTGAACTTTCAGAATCCTCAAAAGGCTCGGGAACCGGAGGAGTGAGGTACCTCCAAAGATGTGGGTGCAACCAGACGGGCACTCCTCTTCGACCTTTGGCAGAAGAAAGGAGACTTCAAAGACTCACTAAATGGGGACAGGAGGCACAGAGAAGGGAGGTGGTGAGAAGCTAAAATAAAAACAGAAGTATTCAGTGCAAATGAAAACTAATTGGGAGTAGGTATTACTTCCCCACCTCCCCCTCAGCCCCTGCTCATTATCCAGACACTAATCTCCACCACAACACCGACCACACATATTCTGCCCTGCAGGACGTTAGAAGCTCCTTCATGGGAGAAACAGAAAGATCCCAGAAAAATGACATTCAGATGCTGACATTTTGGAAGCTGCCAAGAAAAAGCCAGCCCATCACCCTAGGGAAGGTTACCAGCCCACAGACTCTGCCATCAACTTTTTAACACTTTATTTTTAAATATGAATGAACAGAAAAGATCACCGCATATTTGGAGAAAGCCTCCATCCATCTCGAAAAGCAGAGACCAAGATAACTAAAGATAAAATTCAAAGAAAGAGAGACAATGCCAAGGGCAGAAGAGGTATCTCTTTTTTAAAAGAACAATAGTTAATAACCTCAGAGAAGTAGGAGTTAGTATCATACCCATAAAAAAAAAAAAAAGGAGGAGTCCATGAAAAGGAGCAATCAGATAAGAAGAGCTCTAGGAAATTAAAATCATGATAGGAATAATCAAATATTCAACAGAAGCATTAGAAGGTAAAGTTAAGGATATCTTCCAAAGAGTAGAAATAAAAAGACAATTAGCTGGAAAGTGAGAGAGAAATGATAACAAAATTAGAGAACTGATCTACATAAGGTTATATCTGCCTAATGGGAGATCCACAAATAAAACTGAGGACAGCAAATTAGCAAAAAAACAAAAAAACAAAAAAACAAAACAAAACAAAAAACAAAAAATAAAAACACCTACATAGAAGGACATGTGTCCAGATACATAGGGACCAAGTAAAATAAATGAAAAAGAAGAAACAAGATCCTCACTAAAGCCTATCACATAAGCACGAGGCTAGAATAAAATTATTTTTTGAGACACAAAGTTTTCCAACGAATAACCCTTCCCTACTTTTTCTCTCCACTGCAGGAGGCATTTCATTCTAAGGAGTCAGTGATCACACTAGAGAAAACACAGAATCAAGGAAACAGGAATCAGTGATGCATCACACGCTAAAAGTTTGGGGCTTTCCAAGGTGATGGCCAATGGGATATTTTGACTAAACAGCCACATAGGGGGTCCAGGGTGCTACTGATTTAAATTAGGACAGGGAGTCCCCAGGGTATCAAGAAAGAGAAATTTAAAAAGAATGGATCAAATAGAGTATCTGACAGACTATCCCATGTGTTATTGAAAGGCATGGGGAAAAGTATCCCTAATGCCCCGAGCAAGTGCAAAATTAGAACAATGTTTAACTCCTAGAAAAACAAAAAGAAATTGTACAATAAAGTAAAAGTAATTATAGTCCATTACTTGGCTTCACCATGAACAGTACGTACACAGGCATAATAAAGGAAACACAAATAATGATTTAATTAAATTCATAATACAATTATCTTTGGAGTATGGGGGGAGGGTGTGTGTGCCACACACATTCCAATTTAGGAATTCAAGACATACTAAAATAACAAATCAACCAAAAGCAATAAACTCCTGGTATCAGTATAAATAAAAAGTAAAATCCAGAAGAATGATGTAGGAGAACTGAAAGTGGTAGATTCTGGTGACCAGGACGTGGGATTGGGGAGAAAAAGGGCAGAATGTTGGTATTGTTGTTCCTCAAAATCTTAAAGCACTGCCTGACTTTCAAACCAGGGGCATGTGTTCATTTATTAAATATATAAATTAAAAAAAAAAATGCCTCTTAACTGCAATGCTACAAATAAAGCTCCCTGAAGAATAAAGGTAGACATCACTGATTTATATGGTGAGAAAGCAGACTTATTTGCCTATCTTTCGAAAATTCTGGATTTGCATATGTTAAAAGAAAGGAATAAGGCAAAACAAAATTAAATTAATTGCTAAACAAAAGACCCAAAATGCTTAAAATATTTAGCAGGATTATTGTATTTTTATTGCATTTATCACACATACTGTAACAAAGTTTTGGACATAATTAATGAATATTTTATAACCTTCATGTAGATGACTTCTTGGCATCTCTTAATTTGTCAATGTTGTCAGATTGTGGCAAGAGGATAGGTTAAAGGGACTCAAAGTTCTTCAATAGGAGATTGATTAAATACAGTCAGATCTTAAAATGAAACATTTTGAAAGTTGTTACCAGGCTGGGATAGATCTATATGAAAAGGTCTCCAGTAAGTATTAAGGAAATGATCAAGATGTAGAAAACAGCATGCATTCTGGTTCCTTTTGTGTGCACATACACACACACAAACACACACACTTGAGTATTTATGCCTGTGGATACACAGACTGATTTAAGGAGGCCTCTGATTATACTGCTAACAGCACTGGCCTCTCAGGAAGAAATCACAGGGGAAGATTCATATTTCATTCAGAAATCTTTAATACTCTGATTTTTTAAACCTTATTCATATATAGTTCATTTCAATAAGAAAATGGTTACGAAAGATAAATAAAATATCAATTCTCACCATGCTACTGTTAAATAATTTTGAAGAAAAACGGAAAGATCGATCAAGTTACAAAGAGGAAAAGGAATTATGATCATACATGTGTAAAACCAATACAGAGAGTTATCTTTTGGTTATGACCTTTGGAGTGATTGCTCTTTCTTTTTTGTCATTTTTTTGAAGTTTACAAATTTTCTACAGTTTTCTTCATTACTTTAAAAATGAAAAAATATTAAAAAGAAAAAGAAGAAAGAGGAGAACATGCTAGTCCTTTATCAATTCTCTAGAGCAGAGAAGATGTGCAGCCAGAACGTAGCTTTTCTGGGAGGGAAGCATGAGCATCTGTGTATTACATTTGCAGATGGACTTCATACAAAGCATATGGTAGATTTTCTCAAGGAAAATTGTTGCTGTAGAGGCACGAGTTGCTATTTAAACCTTGGCAGACTAGGTCTTTTTTATGCTTGACTTTTCTCTCTCCAATATGTGAATTAGGCATCTGTTCAGATTTTCTTAAGGAGTCCCCCATTATCAAAATTAATTTTTTTTCCTCTATAGAGACTATAAATCACGGAATGTAAAACTGGGATAGCCTGGATGGGTGAGGGTGTAGGGATAATTTTTTAACTTGTCCTTTAGGCTTATTTATTTTTTCCTTTCTGTTTCCTAAGTTGCCAGATATGTTAAAACAAGGGCTAAGGAAAACAAAACAAAACGGAACACCATAAAGCTAATATGAAGACATTCACAGAACCAGTGGCACGTGAGCCAAGAACGCATAGCACTGTTTCAGAATAACAAGGAACTTCATTCTCAATTTACCAGAGGTTACGGTTCTAAAAATCACAAGTACTTTTCACGGAAAGTAAATGCCTTTATAAAGGTCAACACATCATTTATCAGCTTTATTGCATGTTTTCTGTCTTTTTCTTAAGCATGTCAAAGGAACACAATAGAAGGTGTGTGCCTTTTTTTTTTATTATTGTCTTTTCTTCAACAGGTTAGGTGCAGCAAATGCTTTGCTTCCAGCTCAGCAAGTTGTGTTGGTCTCTTGTAGGTCCATTTTCAACAATAAGGAAACATTTCTTCAGTGGCTCAAGCTAAAAACCAGACGTGAAGTGTGCAGTGGTATATGAGAGACAGGAGAGTGACAAACATTTATCCATGAGAAACTGACAAATGTGGGAGCTATTGCAGAAATGTCTTCGCTACGGATAATTGGCCTCTTACATGTAAGGTTTTCAGTTGAAAGCTTTAAGAGAAACTCCCTTTCCCAAAGAAGAAATCTGGCTCCTTCAACTTCGTATCCTGCTTTGGGGACAAAAATCTGGAACTCAGCCAGGACTTACAGTCCCCGACCCCCCCCCCCCACCCACCCCAAGGGATATTTTACAAAACATTAGCAACTCTAATGGTTTTCATTATTTAATGATTTCTAACATTACTCATCGGAATGGAAACTAAAGCAAAGATGAGAAAGCTTATGAATTAATGCATTTTTAAATTTAAACAACTTTAATCATTTTCCTATTCTCTTTGGCCTTTTCTGCAAAAGATGTTTGATAAATCAAAAGTTTTAAGCAATTAGCTTCCCTGGGGCCTTATATTTTCATATAAGGAATGTAAAATGATGTGTCTCTTGACTTTAACATTCAATGACTAAGATGTGCTGCTTTTCTCTGTCTGTAGAGCACTTTGCACCCTCCACTAAAAGATAGGGAGATTCAAGAAGTCAAGGCAACCACGCCCTGCCTCTAGGTAAAGAAATGTTCGCCAAGAGAAGCGGTTGACATATTTCAGCCCTCCAGTCAAATCTGGCCAGCCACTGTTTTTGTAGATAACACTTTATGGGAACACAGCCACACCTATTGGTTTGCTTAGTACCTGTGGCTGCTCCCCAGCCACAGTCAGTACAGTGAGTACTTGCCCAAACACCATCCGGCAGGCAAAGCCTCAAATATTCACTAACTGGCCCTTCATGGAAAAAGTCTGCTGATACCTGGTCTGGAAAATTGCTGAGTTGCTGAGGACATTCTGTGAGGTGGGGGACCTGAGAGAGGTGCCCGTGTCCACGTGAGAAATACAGGAGGACACACACAGCCGAAGGGCAGGCTCCACACCTACCTCAGCCACTACTCAAGACTGGACCCCCCTCTCCCTCCAGTTGTGCAAAACCCGATATTCAAATCCCTTAGATTAAATGACACGCTTTCTCATCAGGAACATGCAGCTCTTCGGCACCAAATGCATTAAAAAATGCTCTAAATTTTCCTTGTTTTGTACATTTTAATTAATCTCTGACTTTTGGGTTAGACGCTGACCTTTTTGAGAATATGACTGAACTATGGACCCTCCCCAGGGAAATGTGTTTGCCTAACTCAAACAACATTTTACATTCAATTTTCTTTTCTGGGGCGGTGGTGGGGGGCAGGGTGCGGTTCACATTAGGCTAAGATTTTACAACAGATAGCAACCATAGTTTCTAAATGAGATAATTTGTACAATATTCTCACTATAAAGGTCAAGATTTCTATATAGGATTGAATACCAATGTGACATAGCAGAAAGAATACCAGATGAGGAGCCAAAAGAACAAGTTTATGCACTGTCTTCTCTACTAACTAGACACATGACAGGTCACTGAAGCTCTCCGTGCTTTTGGATCCTCATTTAGTAAATAGTGAAATTAATAAATGCCCTGTCTACTCCACAGGCTGTGATAAGAATGAAATGAGGTAATGTGTAAGAGATTTTATAAACCACACAGCTCTTCCCATTTGAGTGGTGAGGGATTTTGACAACCCATTTCATAGAGGTTAACAAAGAACCTTAGACACTTTGGATTCAAAGTGTGATCCTCAGGCCAGCAGCAAAGATACCACTTGGAAGCTCGTTAGAAGTGCAGGTGCCCAGGCCTCCCTATGGACTTCTCTGAATAAATCAGAATCTACACTTACACAAGATTTCCGGGTGATTTGTGTGCCTCTTAAAGCCTGTGGAACATTGCCATGGAAAAATCTCTCTACAGCGTATCAATCACTGCATAAGGCTGATCTCCTTCAGATAAAGAAACTGAGGGCTACAGAAATCACAACACATGCTAAGGTTTTGCCTAAGTCAAGTTGCAAAGTGATGGGAGCATAACGGATATTCAATTTGAGAAATGTTTTCAAAATAATTTTGTGTCCACAGTGCTCACCGCCTAGCAAAAGATAGACACATCATTAAAGAAACACAGCAGGCTGTGGGAAGCTTAAAAACAGCTTGACCAGGTTGCTGAAATCCAAAAAGAGTTTCCATCTATTATTATAAGGTCATGGAACCACTGGCAGAACAAGTCACTGATTTCTAGATCTTTTAATCTTCAAATTCTGTCACATGGGAAGTAGCATGTCTACTCCCCTGTAATATCTCATTGGGATGGAGTAAAATCAGTCATGAAAATTCTATAGGCTTTTTTGTTCACTGTCCCAAGCACTGAGCAGTTAGTCTTAGAAAATAACAAGACCGATGACATGACATGGAAGAAGGCGTAGAGAGAGGAACAAAGAATAACTGGGGATATTTTCAAAAGCACACACATACAAAACAACAGAAAATGCTGATTATATAACCAAGAAAAACAATGCAAAGAGTACATATGGGGAAGACTGTTTCTTCGGCTGACAGAGGAAGCCCCCCATCTCCCCTTTCCCATTCTCTACCTTGAGGTGCAACTGGCCACATTAGGGAAGCAGGAGTGTGGGGATGAGAGGTAAGTGAGACAAAATGGGCAATTTGAAACCAGAGCTAAAACTGGGAGGAGAAATGAGTGCAGTTTAGACTACTGGGAAGTTCTGCTCTAATAAGGCCACTGGATACCCCTGAGGCATCTCTTTTCTGGAGAGCTAGAGGGGCCGGACTGCCACTCAGAGGATAGAAAACAGAGTGGATGGAGACGGAGAGGTTGCAGGTGAGGCTTAAAGGAGGGAATGACCTCTAGGTTGTCCCGCTCAGACCACCACACTGAGGGAGCAAAGGGATTCCGAACGGAAGCCATACCCAAGTTGTATACTTAGAAACCAGGCTAACGCATTTCCTTATTTTTTTTTTTTTTTATCTCTCAGGACTCTGAGCATGGTAGAATAGAATGGAAGGGAGAATAATCCATGTTTAATGATCACATTTTAAAAAAGTGATCACCTGTGAAGCTGTTACTGCTGCTCACTCCGGAATGTCAAAGAAAAGGGCAAAGAGTTCGGCATCCCAGAAGCCTGTATTTGCACCCAGTTCCGCCACTTGCCATTACTGTGTGATCTTACCTACCCCGGTTTGTCTGAGCTTCCTCTGAAGACCAGGAATTATTGTCTCGTATCACATAATGTCATGATAACTAAGTGAAATAATGACTATGAAACAGGGACAAATTGTGAGTGCCCCCAACACACACATTCCTTCCTTTTCAGGTTTTTATTAAGGCTCGGTTTGTTAGTCCATACTCTCTGAGTCTGTATCCATCGTGTGTTGAGTATTGTATCCAACAGTTTGTTTACAATTCTAACTTAAAACAAAAAGTGCAAAAAACAAAGAATCTGATGCTTCAGTTTAAGCGTTCCAGCCCTGGTTGTCCTCAGCTCACCCTTCAGGTTTAGTGATCTAACGACAGTATTAGCCTGCTCTAAGATCACCCAGTGTGAATGGAAAAGCCATCACAGTCTTTCATGTAATTATGTACACAGTTGCTCTAGGCCTCAGGGGCCCCATTGGCCCTCTAATAACAGAGAAGTCTGGAAAGTCTGCGCCTCCCCAAATTACTGCAGTGACAGGCTATGGACTCACCCTGGTAACAGATGGTTTTATTAGTGGCCACGGCCAGATACTTGGCTGAGGGTGGAGCACATGGCCATTAGCGTCTGTTCCACTTTGGTGGAGTAGTAGCTGTGTGCACAAGGAAAGCTAGGGCTGAAAATAATTGACAGTGAGTGAGATAATGCCCTCTTGATGTCACCCAGGGAAAAAATAAGCTGCAAGAAATTAAGAAAAAAACAATTTCCCTGGGCTCCTTAAACAGGAAAGATAAGCTGCAATAATTGCGTTATTTCCATGGAAGAGGAGTATCAGGACATCTCCTCGTTGTGGGGGGGGGGGCGGGAATAAAGCTGGGAACAAGATGTCTACAGGTGCCTGACATTCAGTGAATGTGTGGGGAGAAATTCTGACTCCGGCTACTCAGCAAATTTAAAACAACAACAGCCCCAAAACCTTTGCCCCTCTACCACTGCCTCAAATTATATGCACTCAAATAAAGTGAAGGGACGACTATCAAACGGTACGCAAGAGAAAGATATTCTCCATCTTCTACGGCAAGCAGAAAATATTCTTTTTTAAAAGGAATATAAATATTAATATTTAAGACCTGGACTACAAAAGGTAGATAGCTATGAAGATAAGCATAAGTATTTAAGACATACATTTGAAAGATCTCGCGGTCTATCCCCATTCAGCCACATGTAAATAGATTTAGAGCAGTCACAGCAGTAGCAGAGCCCAGGTGGTACTCAGTTTCCTTTCCCACTTGGCATCTAGATGTAAATACTGTGATTAGGGGCGTGTGTATGTGTGTGTGTGTGTGTGTGTGTGTGTGTGTGTGTGTGCACGCGTGTGTTTTAATCAAGTTCTGGTAGATTTCCCTAGTCTTTTGGAGATTTTATACAGGGTCAGAATGTATTAGAGAACTTTACTGCAATGAAATCTCTCTATCCATCTTAGTTTTCTATTGCTGTGTGACAAATTACTACAAAGTAAGCAGCTTAAAACGACACAAATTCATTATCTCACAGTTACATGGGTAGGACTCCAAGCATAGCTTAGCTGGTGCCTCTGGCTCATGGCCTCACTGGGCTGAAATCAAGACATTGGCTAAACCAGCTATCTACTCTGAGGCTCAGGACTCTCTTCCCAGCCCGCAGGTGCTTGGCAGAATTCATTTCCCGAGATCTATAAAACTGAGGTCTGCATTTTCTTGCTAGCTTTAGGTGAGGGTCCACTCTCAGCTCCTAAAGTCCATCCTCCTGTCCTCAGCCATGGCGCTCTCCTCTTAAAACCTGGTAGCACACTCCTTCAAGACTCATAGGGGAACACCTCCTTCAGCAACTTGTCTTTTTGAATGGCTCATCCAATTAGGTCTGACCCACCCAGTATAATCTCCTATATGATTAACTCAAAATCAACTAATTGGAGACTTTAATTA